>NC_142567.1:16230000-16383235 GCF_041283825.1 Pyrus communis
GAAACTTTCATAAAACCAAAGGGAATAACTCGGCAGGATGTGTGCTAAACACTCCCTTCATTCATTCACATATCTACCAAGATTATGCATGATGTGTGTTCTAATCTTGGCTACACAACTTTGTGATTAATTCAAATGATGATCAAACATTAAAATCAACACACTAAGTCACCATTAAAACAGAAAATGAAACAAGAAATAGATGGACAAACTGAGCATTCTAACTTAATTACATGGCAAACTTTGCAAGGTTACATCGAATCCCTAGAGGAAGATTAGTTACACTTCATGTTTACAAAGGTTTAACATAAAAATAAATAACATGAGTGAACATAAGATTAAGAAGGAGAAACCCTTGAAGCAAAACTGATGTTGAAGTCCTTGAAGAGTTCCTTGGTGTTGCTTCTCCAAATGTGGTGCGGATGAAGGTAGAATGGCTTGGTTGAATGGTTTCTGCCCTTGGGACAGAAAATGGACAGAGAATGGAGTGAAATGGGAGAGGTTATGGGTGTGTAATGGACTGGTTGAAGAAGAAAACTTGCGGAACCGTTTGTTGTGTCAAGTGAGCCTTGTTTTATAGAAAAAAAATGTGTCTTACACAATCAGATTGGATCTTTTAAATGTTTAACTCAGATGGCAGTGCATAAGTGATGGAATGGCATCAAATGAGCTGGACTTGAATGGGTTTCTGAGGTGTTGTTCTCACGGCATGGACAAGGTCTGCAAAGATGTGGTTTGTTTAATCAAAATGCATGTGCCCTTGCTGCAACAAGTGAGTGGAATCTGCCAAAAGTGAATTGTTTGTACAAATTCTGGAAAGGTGAAATAGGCACACGGCATGGATAAAGGGATGAGTTGGATTTCTGAAATGATGGTTGCAAGGAGTGGTTTGTTTAATCACAATGCATGTGAATTTCTGCAAAGATGAAGTGGAGAAAGATAATGGAGTGTAAGGTCAGATTGTGAGTCATGCATGTGAGGGATGTTTTGGGTGTTAAAACATGGAATCTGCACGGAATGGAATGATTGTGTTTGTTGGTGTCAAAATGGCTGAAATGAATTAAGTGATGGAAATGGGTGTTTTTGGCGCAAAAGGGAGGTGGACAAGTAGTGGAATGCACAATCTGACTTGGTGCTAGAAGTGTATAAAGTGATGGGATGATATGGGAACACACGGCCAAGGTTGAGACATGCATGTGAATGCATGTTTTGATGTTGGAACCACATAGCTGACTTCAATGATTTTGCCTTGTTTAGAATCACCCAATATGGCCGAATTGCATTTCTTAACACTTCACATCTTTTCTGGAATGTTTTTACTTCATGTGCCTTCCCAGTGATCCAAATTCACACTTGGCTGCACACTAACACCAAATAATGTAAAATGCAACTAGTTTAATCCAAAACAATCACAAAGACGCCAAATAAGGAAGATAAAAATGCATGCAGAATGTGACTTATCATTGTCGACGTTAGAAATATTGTGTTCAACAACTAAGTGTTTATATTGACGAGTTATCACATAATTGCAAATTCAAAGATGTGACATTAGCTATAAAGCATAAATCATTGTCTCACACAACTTTAGGAAGATATTTTATTATCAGATTGCATATATAGTTCATAATATATGTGTTTATTTGCTTAAGTCTTGAACTTGTTGACAAGTATTACTATGTAAATGCAATTTCTTAATACGGGATCTAGAAAAGCTATCATTTTTTTGAAATATATTCTTATATATAAATAGAGCATCATTGTAGAGGCTTTACAGTATAGACAAACCAAAAAAATTCATTGCTCTCTTCTCTTTTTAAAGTTGCAGAAATATAATTTGTGTTAGGATTTGTCCCTGATTTTACAATATTTTAGTTCCAAAAGAGTGAATTGCCCAAAATGCCCCTAGAGGCGACATTGTTGACTTTCGATTACTGTCATTTCGTGACACATACAAGCAATTATTTTACCATATTCTCAAAGTACTCAACCATAAGAATGCATAGGTGCAAGTGGAATCGAATTTGGGGTTACAACGAAAATTTTATGAAACCACAAAACTGAATGGCATTTTAGTAAATTCACTATTGTAGATATTTATCCTTATTATTTTATTTTTTTTTCCTTTGGGATATTTGTGTTCCGTGGGACCCACCCACGTGGGTCTCCTCTTCCCTTTGTCCCCGTGTCCTCTCCTTTCCCAGACACTCGGATCTCTCTTTCTTTCTAACACTATCATTTCCACTCTTTCACTTAAACTCTACATCCTTTTCAAACTCTATCTCTCTCTTTGCTACCTGTGCAAAGTCGGACTAAACCACCACCAAGTCGCCACTCCGGCGAGCATCACCACCACAAACTCGAAGCCTCACCTTGTCTCGACCGTAAAACCAGATACCTAGACCTCGAGTTGCAAATGCAAACCTAGGCCGCGACCTCTATGTTTTCTGGCAAGGATCTAAGTTGAACATCACAACTAGGTTGCTGATTAGGAGTACTTGATCACAACCACACATCAAATAGATGATCATAAATGAGTAAAACAAGCCCTAGTTGTAGATTGGAGAGTTGAATGCATTTTGACTTAATTTTCATGGACTTGGCTTGTAATGGTGAAATCGGTATCCCTAGTTCCATTCCCATTGTTTCTGAATCATTCTATTATTCATATTTACATTATCTTGCATTTTAAGTTAGTTTACTTTTCAAATCAAAATCCAAACTCAATTTGTTAGTTTCATTGTTTAGTTAGGGTTCACATAAAGCTAGTAATTTGTAAAGGTGTAATCAGTTCCTGTGGTTCAATACCCTTATTTGTGCCATTATATTATCCTTATATTTTCACTTGAAAGGAACACAACAATGGCTGCAATCTATGTTGCTAAAGGAAAATGAGTGTCTATCAATGTCCATCAGCATTTTTCTTCCACTCCTACCTCGAAGGGCAAGCACATCAGGTTCACATATTCCTCTGATGAAGATGAAGATGCAGAGGGTCTTGGTGGTCCATGCCCTGGAGATGTTGCTTAGATGACTCATCAAAATCCGAGGAGTTCTAGATTTATGGGGGAGCACCTGTAGGGGTTTTATTTTTTATTTTATTTTTTTTGATGTGCAAGTGTTGTGCAATGTTGTTGAAGTTGAAACTTCATTATTTTTTTGGGCTCTTGATGTAATTAACCTTGCTACATTTGTTTTGTCATTGTTATTTCTTGCCTACCTAGAACTTCTGTGCTTAAAATGTTAAATGGTTGATCCATTTGGTACTGAGAATTGTACCTGGTTGGGTTACTTAGGTGTTCGTAATTGCATTGTTCCTTCATTGTATATTTCTTGTCAGTTTGTGTGCTTACTTGTTCATCACTTTCTTCCTTTGTCTTACCATGAGTTTGTCTCTTGTAAGGCATGGTTGCACAAAGGTAAAGCTACTCCATAGATAGAGATCTAGGAACTAAGCTTGTGAACCTTTGTTTACACTTGTGGATTGGACTCAATGAAGATTCCCCCATTTTTTAACCCATAAGTGGGTTTTTCCAGCCAAAATCTTCCTTGTGTTCAATACTTTACAAAGCTTCATTTATGACCTTTGTTCGAGTTAAACATTGTAGGGTTTGCTAGTATTGACACTTTATTAACTAAGTGAACTTAACTTAAGTACTAAGACTAAAACCTAACTGAAGTTCACATTGTTAAATTTTAACTTTTTAAGTTTGGTTGGTTATATGCTTGTAGGCTTCTAACAATCTATACTCAGTTAACTAGTATGGTTGACTAATCAGTACAGTTGGTTTTAAGGTTTTTTTTGTTTTTTTTTTTATCCGTAGGGTATTCCACCTAGTATGAATTTTAACATCTGTGTGGATTAACCCTAGTAGTTCTTTGGCTCGCTCTCCTTTCCCAGTGAAGGGAAATTTAGACATCTTTCCCAATAAACAAGATTCATAAGTGCCCATTTGGTCATTACCTAATGAGCTGAAATATCTGTCTTTCGACATCTTGCAAATCTTATCTTAGTTTACATGTCCAAGTTTAAGATGCCAAAGTTTAACTCGGTTGACTTCTTCTCTAGCCCTTTTGGGTTTTGAGGTATTCCCGCTGTCAATACAGTGTAAACCGCTATTAGTCTCTAGGTGAAAAAGTCCCATGATCATATTACCATGAGAGATAATACGACCGTTTAGGTATGAAGAGCAACTCATTTTGTCAAACAATACTAAGTGCCCATCTTGTAAAGGCATACAGATGGAAATCAAATTCTTAATACATGAAGGAAAATATAAACAATTTTTAAGTTCCAGGACTTCCCTAGAGGGCAGTTTTAGCATATAGGCGCCTACTGCTTTTGCAAAGATTTTAGTGACATTCCTAACTCGCACAATCATCTCCCTATTGCGCAGTGTCTTGCTCCTAGTTAGTCCCTACAACGAATTGCAGATATGTTGACTAGCGCCTGAATCAAATATCCAGGAATTGGAGCTTCCTGTAAAAGCACTTTCTATGACATAAATAGTCCCTTCAAAAGTTTGTGTCATAAAGCTCGCAATGCACACCTTGTATTTCTTCTTCCAATGTTCATCCTTTCCACAATGAAAGCATGTTCCTTTGGATTTTCTTGCCTTCATCTTATGCAACCTTTTCCTTGTGATTGCATTCTCACTCCCACTATTCATTTTGAAACTTTGTTCAAACTCACAGCACATGTTAATCATCTCGGTAAAAGTATGATCGAATCTATTCACTTTATAGTTTACTATAAACTTAGTGAAATCATCTGAGAGAGATGCAAGGAAAAAGTCTTAGGCCATTTTCCCATCGATGGAAGTTCCTAAACTCTCAAGATCTTAAAAGATCATTTCCATCTTTTGTCCATGTTTTTGGACCGATGTCCCCTTTGCCATTTTGGCATTTAATAGGCTACAAACATTTGAGAATCGTAGTTACTTGTCTCAATGCCATGCATCTTATGCAAATTATCAACCATGGCACAAGAAGTGTCCATGTGCTCATGTAGCCTCTTAAGCTCCTCACTAAGTGAAGTGAGGATTAAGCATTTGGCTTTTAAGTCATCCTCAAATTGTCTAGTATAATTTTGACACTCCTCCTTTGAAGCTAGTTTCGTAGGAGGTACATAAGGAGGGGATTCCTTGAGCACATACGATATGTCATTCATCTTTGAGATATTCTCAATGTGATGATACCAAGCAAGGAAATGTTGGCCCCTAAGGCAACTTTTGTCAAGTATAATGGTAGGTGTAATTTTAGGCATGTTGTTAACTACATAACATAACATAAATCATATTAGATTGTTGATTTTATAACTACTTGATTGGGTCTTAAATCAAATAATACCACCCACTATTTTTGGCAAATTCCACATCCCTCTAAATGAAATCTGAGAGTTATGTTGAACTCTTAGCAGGGTATGGGAGACTCACCATTACTAAGCCTACCTTAGAAGAATATCATATTGGCTAGCAACAATAATGATGAGAGGATAACACTTTAGCCATTTACAACTTTTGTAATTACCCATCTGGTTTGGCCTCTAGAGAATGATGCCTCAAAAGAATATCATATTGGCACCATTGCACTTAGTTAAGTCATTCCCACCATGCTAGTTCAAGTAAGGGTTCAAGAATGGCCTCAAAAGAATATCATATTGACCATACTCGTTGCCTACCTTCACTTCATCACATGTTTATAGGCTTCTCCTGAATGTAAGCACATACTTTGTATACCCCAGAACTGGACGAATATGGTGTATGAGTCACAAACGATTGGAGCTCACCACGGTGGAAGGCCTACGAAGAGATGTTCAAAGCATCTCTCGCTTATCAACTTAATATTCATTTTGTTGAAGAAGTAGTGTTGGGCTACATCAATTTCATTTTAGGTATTAGGATGATTATGAACCATTTGATTTGATCCAACATGAGCCTTATGTTGGACCTTGGGTCTAAGGTAGGTAGTTGTTGATTTTAGTTACACGTTTAATCTAATTAAACCATTATTTCCTATTGGCTGTTGGACCCAACTATTCCAATTTGCATACAATTAAACAAAAAGGAATACTTGAAATGAAGAGAAGGGCTTATGTCCTTTTACAACACATTTGATGGACTTATGCCCTTTTACAACACATTTGAACTAATCAAATTACATTCAAATCTAAACTACTTAACCCAAACATTCATAGTGTAAAACGGCCAATTACATAGCTCAATTATCGAGGCATTTGGTTCATAATCACCCTTTTCTTAATCAATCACATTAACTAAGAAAGCAACTTAAACAATTGGTTTTCGGATTCATAAAATTGATTTAAACGGAACTAAATGAAATGAAAATCCAATTCTCATTAAAGAAACAAAACCATTTTGTTCTCATCATAATTTAGGCCGAAAATGCAATGACCACAACTATTAGGCCACAATGTAAAAACATTAACTTTTGGGGTCACTTTGTTAAAACACAAGAGTCCACAACTTCGTCTTATTACAACTAGAATCCAAAAATTTCAACAATTACAAAAAATGCATTAAAGGAGCAAAACAATTTGTCCTTTAGTGATTTTTGGCCTTTACGTAAAAACGTAAACTTTTGGGCCAAAATGCAAATACACAAAAGTATCAAAACTTTATGTAATTGCATAAAAGCCCCAAAAGTACCCTACTTTATGGGGCGGCCGGTCATGGTAGTTGAGTGATGGGTTGGTTTTGTTGAAAAAATAGGTATGGGTGTTCACACCTAGTTATGATTGAAAAAGTCATACCTATCATCACAAAACAAGACTTTATGTAAACATCCAAAAACTTTGAATCATAACTCCAAACCCTTTTGTTCTCGGTATGAAAAACAAGAACAAACCAAGAACATTGAAGAACATCCATGAAAACCCATAAGAGCTCCATGAATGTTTTCACTTTATAAAACTCAAATTTTCACTACTCAAAAGGGAGTTAATATCCTAGGGTACTTAGTGGTTCCAAAAGTCACTTTAAAACACTTTTAACAAGACAAACATGAACCCAAAAATCAACCCTTTGGATTTGGCCGAATTTCCCCACATACATGTGATGCGAGAATTACTTGACACTCAAATTAAACCCTCGTTTGACAATTGTAGTAGAATGGATAAGTGAGGGATCGTTCTAGACCGGGGATTAGGAGGGCTTGCTAAAACCTTCTAAATTGACTTAAAAACATAAAAACTAAATTAAAATACTCTTAACAAGACTACTATGACTCAGAATGGCTTTGAAAAACTCAAATTGTCTAAAACAATCAAATTGACTCAAATAGAAGCTAGAACTTGATTTAAACGAATTTGCAATTGTTTATGACTCCAAAAGCTTAAAGATACAAAAATAAAACAAATACGAATGATTAAGACTTAACAAAATAGGGGGGGAATTGTGGTTGGACGATATTAAATTAAAAAGACAGAATATAATTAAAGGCAAAATGTAAATATGAATGTGATAAAAATATGGATGATGGAATAGCCAAGGGGTTCTTCTCCACACATGTTACACTTGCAAACAAAATTGATTCTCAGTTGGTCTTTCGATAAGTTGTGAAACTCAATGCTCCAAGTTAATTAGATCCGCTTAGATTAACTTTCAGATTTCCCTAAATTCGTTGGATTGAATGGAATACGCATTACAACCAAATTATTCTTAATCAAAGTCCCTAACTATGGAATACGCATGATAGAGACATTTAACCAAGATCATTAAGTTCAACGGAAATCATAAACATCGACGAGGCATTCGTTACTATGGAATACGCATGAAACTTATGCCAAGAATTCGTTTAACGCGATTGTTTATAAGCAACCTCTACTACTTGTGAATATAAGTTCATAACGATTAGGTGAAATTCACTTATATTCTAGCGTCATATTTATGCATGAAAATTAAGCTTGCAATCTCAATGAACATACATAAATAAGTTATCAATCAAACAGTTAAACGAATTGAATCCACAACTTATGAAATTCCAACCAAACGTAATCAATTCAAAATGCAAATATAAACATAGTTTCGAATCACCCCCTAGCTAAAGGGGGTTTAGTTCCTCATAACTTTGAAATCAAAGAAACACCTAAACATTCCAACAACTCAAACGTGAATTGTATGAACGTTTAGGCACTCTTCTCTTCCCTTCTCATACGTACAAAACAAAGAGAATTAAATTTAAACTTTGAAATCAAAGAAACACCTAAACATTCCAACAACTCAAACTTGAATTGTATGAACGTTTAAGCACTCTTTTCTTCCTCGTTGTTGTAGCACAAGGTCTAAGGTGAGCTTTGGGGATTATGTGAAGTGTTTTGGAGGGATGGGAAGTGGTTGGATAGTGGCTGCAATGAAGGAGAAAAACTGCACAGAAAATGGAAGTGTTTGTAACTGAAAATGTGTATGGAAGAGTGAATGAATTTTGAGGAGTGTTGGATGCTTATTTATAGGTGAAATGGGGGAACAAAAGAGGGAATATTGCAGCTAGGAGGGGATGAATGATTATGGGTGCATGTGTTTGGAATAATGAAGGGGGAATGTATGTAATAAAACAACTAGGAAAAGTTATGGAAAGTTGGAAATGGGAGTGGGAACTCACGGCATTGTTGGGTTGTTTATGGGAGAATAAATGTATGATAATGGCTAAATAATTAAAGGGAATGAATGGGAGTGACACTAGGTTGGTTATGCATGTGAATGCAAGGAGGAAAGCTGAAAATGCAAGGGAAGCTCACGGCACAATGTTGTTTTGCTTCTTGAAATGCATGTGAATGCATTTGAGTGTAATATGAAAAGAATGACTAATTAATGTATGTAGGGTTGATATGCATGTGAATTAGGTTGGAAAGAGGTGGAAGTGGAATGTTATGCAATGATAATGTCTTGTAAAGATGCTAATAAATAATGCATGTAGGGTTAGCTAGGTTGGCTTTGTTTGGGTGCATGTATGTTAATGGTGGTTTTGCATGTGAATTGATGGATTGTTTTTGATGGAATGGATGGTTCTTTGCATGGCTATAAGGGATAGAATAAGAGAGAATGGGCTAGGCCCTTTGTTTTATGTCCAAAGTGAAAATAAGGCCTTCAAATTCGTCCAAACTTTGGCTCCATGGATAAGCTATCCAATCCATGCCCAAAAATGCTCCAAATGGCCTCAAAATGCACTTTCTTGCTCCCTAAGCCCTTAGAACCTGAAAACACACAAAAGAAGCATAAAGAACTAAAATAACTAAAGAAACATAACGTAAATGTACGAGAACAAGCCATTTAAGTCGCATGAATATGCTCCTATCAAATACCCCCACACTTAGCTTTTGCTAGTCCTCGAGCAAAACAGAATAAAAACAAATAAACAAAACGACACTAAACACGTAAAACACAACCTAAACCTTCCAACAACTGTCTTAGGGATTTCCAATGCACATGACATGTTAAAAATCATCATTCTCACAGATTTTTAGTCATCTTCACACTTAAGTACATTCTTAATCATAGTCACCATATACTAGTTCACAATTAAGCATTTAAAACCATGTTTTGAATGTAGTAACATGCCTTAGAGAATTTGCTCAATTCCTTACAAGATATGCACTCGATTTTCACTCAGAATTTCTAACTACACACCCTAATCTAGTCATATGTGAGAAGATTGATGTAAACATGAAAACGAACACTCACATATATGTATCATAAAGAGAGCAATTTCTGGAGTTAATAAGCATGTTTAGGTATGATCTCATGAATGGAATGCTACTACTTAGAATGAGAACCAGTGATTCCATAAGCTCATATCAATTTCAAACTCCGCAAATTGAAACACATAACACTCAAGATAGAAGTTGAGGGAGGTAACGGGGCTAAGGGTAATGGTTTAACAAAGAAAGGTAGAGTACACAAACGTTCTTAAAGCAATAGTGAGCAAAGTATTGAATTAGGCACTTAGAATTCCCTTTAGAACGCAGAAGTTAACTTTGAACACCCAAGGGGAAGTCACAACACTTAGGGCCATATTCAAACTTTTTGGGCCCTTTCATCAACAATCACACTTGTGAGTCCATTCTCACTTATTTTCACTCTTTTTCTTTTCTTTTCTTTTCTTTTTTTTTTTTTTTTTTTTTTTTTTTTTTTTTTTTCTTTTTCCCGTGCCTCCTTTAAGACTTAGGCACATACATACACACAAAAATCCCTTCCCCCACACTTATTTTCTGCAACATATTAATAAAAAGGAATTCAATTAAGTCATGCTCACTATCCTTTAAGAACAAGGGTATAGGAAAGTCCTACTCTAGGCTAGGTAAGGGGTGATGTGGGTTAACAAAGAATAAAGGCTAAACGAGGCTCAACGGGGTTAAAACTTACAATAAATACGAAATATGGGAAGTAAGGCTATTTGGTTATGGTGGCAACTACACAACTTCATCTTGATATATGTTATGCAAATCAATGTCATGCTTTGAATGAAACGGATATAAGTTCTAGCATTTAGTTCTATCATGATACAATTGCATTCTAAGTAGTAACCAAGCAAGGAATAATGAGATCATGCAACAACTTTAGAAAACAAAGAATCACAGAAAATAACTCTCCAAAGAAGGTAATGGCTCGAGTCTCACAGGGTTGTAGCGTTTGTTTGAGTTCCTTCCTTCAAGCATGTTACAAAAACGAATTTTTCTTTTATGATTGCATGTGAAGTCATATATTATAACCATAACTAAGCATAAACCAAGAGTAAATCAAACTTTTCTCTATGTTTATAACTCTTTCTAACCGTCATGCAATTATAAACCAAATCCTTAACATTGTGTTGGAAGGTATCCTAAGACACAAACTCACAAAAACGACTCAAAACACTCTTTTTAGGCTTTTCAAAACAATTTTTCAAATTTTTATGTGCTTTTCGGAGTTATAAAACAACACACACTAAAATAGTTTTAAAACAGTGAGAAACAACATGTGAAGTGATAGGTGAATAAATCCCACGAAATTCATGCAAATACAAATTGTTTACCCCCCCACACTTAAATCAAACCTTGTCCTCAATGTTTTAAGCATAGATTCACACAAAGCATAAGTAAATACACAAAAAGCACTTAAACATACTAAACATGGCAAAATGTAATTAACAAAGAGAAGAGTTTAGGGACGCAAATCTGGTTATGGAGTGTAAATTCCATCTTCTCTTTGTTGATTGCAATGAGGCTTGATCTTGATGATCCACAGGCTTACTCTCGAACTGGTTTCCGCCCATCATTGATTTTCCTTTGTGCTACTGGGCTGGAGGATTCTTTTGGTCTTCCCCGAAGGTCTGAGCTTATCCCTTTTGTCTGTTTCTTTGTTCAATCTGTGCAGGAGTGGTCCCTTCTCTGGAAGTGTATCAACCGTTGAAGATGACTACTCGAGAGCAACGCTAGGTAAGCAATCAGGAATAGGTTCCAGGCAGTTGGCTCCAGATCGGAAGACTGACTCCAAGTGCCGGCTGATTGCTTCTTTCACTTTGCCATGCGAGTAAGAACAAGGACAAAGAAAAAGACAGGGAGAGAGCATGATATGAGATACTTTTGCTTTTGACCTTGATGATATGAGATACCTTTGCTTTTGAAGAAGCGGTGAAGGAATCAGCGCATGTATTTCCTCCTGGGTCATATGTACTCCAGGTATCTGGTATCATCTTTGGGGAAGAAGAAAATTTTGAGTAATTCAAAAGGCTTTGCTGGGAGTGCGCCCTCAGAGGTGAGAGAGAGTTGGGCATTTTTCTTCAGGTTTACCCTGCCATAAAAGACGAAGGTCGACATATATAGAGATAATATCAAGTGGTGGTACTTTTTACCTTCGTCGACAAACGTTTTGATCCCGCAAATCCGGCTTTTTGAAATAATGGCGCCTCTTCGATCTCTGAACACGCCTCTTCGATTTCTGAGCAGGCGCCCCTTCGAGTGCTGAACGACACGTGGTAGTGCAGATGCGGCTCCTTTTGACAAAGCTGCACGCGTCTTCTGAAAAGCTGAGAAAGTGTCGCCGAACTTTGCGCTTGTCGGCTAAAAACGTGTAATTGAGATGATGGCCTCCACGTGTTATCAGCTTTGTCAGATATCTTTTGACAAAGCTGAACGCGTTTTCTGAAAAACCGCGAAAGCGTCGTCGAAATTTGCGGAGGAAAATCCGGATCTCTGAATCGGTGGACGCGTCGCCATGGCTTTTTATGGAGCTATCGATCACCCCAACAAATACACTCTGAAGAAATCCCATTCTTGAAAAATCGACTCCGGCCCTTTGAGAATTAACTCCAACCACCCCTTCTTTCTGAACACTTTTGAAAAATGGCAAACTCATCGAACCTTAGCTTGGAATTGAGCCTTAGCAGTGATACGGGCGCGCCGCGTCAAGGTAACGTATGGCGCCCTTCTTTCTTTTCTTCTAACGGTCCTCTCACAGGTGAAGACTCCGTGATGCAGGACGCCACAACAGCTACAATAGTAGCTAGGAACCTCCTCACTCCGAAAGATAGTAGGCTGCTGTCAGGACGGTCCGATGAGCTGGCCGTTCAAGAGTCCCTCGCACTTAGTGTTCAGTGTGCGAGTTCTGTGTCCAACATGGGCCAACGCCTGCTTGCCCGCTCCCGTCAGGTGGAATCATTGATGGCAGAAGTGGAAAGTCTCAAGCAGGAGATCCAGCAGCTGAAGTATGAGAATAGAAGTTTGCACGTGCTTGCAAACAACTATTCGACGGGCATGAAGAGGAAGCTTGATGAGCTGCAAGAGTCTGAAGGTCGGATTCACAGTGACCGTCAAAGGTTCTCGTCTTTCCTCCAGAGGCAACTTTTTCCTGGCTCATCCAGCGCTTGGCCAAGTATTGAGGCCTGGAATGCTCTATCTTCGATGCCTTCTGCTCCTATGCCTTCTGTTCCAACGCCTTCTGTTCCTACGCCTTCCGCTCCGATGCCTTCTGCTCCTACGCCTTCCGCTTCAAGAGTAAAGCCACGTAGTGGGGCCTCAAGCAAACACCCTTTGTGAAGCACCATCTTTCTTTGTTTAGCAGTGCCTATCAATAAATCAAACATTTTCTCAATGTTACAATCATAGACTCACATAATTAATAAACAAACAAACAATAACAACTAAACAACCTAAGTAGCGCTAAGACACAAACAAACACCAAAATGACTCAAATGACTCTAAAAACACATATTTTTGGGTTTTTCAAAAGATCTTTTTTTTTTTATTTTTTTATTTTTTATTTTTTTTTTATCAAATTTTCGAAGTTTTATACCAAGACACTATAAAACACTCTAAAAACGCTTAAAACAGCAAGAAACAACATTCTAAGTGATAGGTGAATAAATCCCACGAAATTCATGCAAATACAAATTGTTTACCCCCCCACACTTAAATCAAACCTTGTCCTCAATGTTTTAAGCAGAAAGTCACAACAGAGCAAGCAAATAAACAAATACGAGAAAGAAAGCAAAGTAAGGCAGTAAAGAAAAAGAAAGGAATAAAAATAAGTCTCTTAAAGGGGTTTTCCAAGTTCTTCTCTATTCGGATGCATGGGTTGCCTCCCAAGTAGCGCTTTCTTTTACGTCTTGCAGCCGGACGGTACCTCCGTTTAAGCTTGACTAGGTTCCACGGCATGGAGGGGTACCTCCTCCACGACATGCTCCTCAAACATCTCGTAATAGGGCTTCAATCGATGCCCATTCACTTTGAATTCTTGCTGCGTCCTTGAACTTTTGATTTGCACTGCACCATGAGGGAAAACATTAGTAACAACAAACGGGCCAATCCATTTAGAACGCAACTTACCAGGAAACAACCGTAGGCGAGAGTTGAAAAGTAACACTTTCTGCCCAACTGTGAAGGTCTTGGTTCGAATCATTTTATCATGGAATGCTTTGGTCTTGGTTTTGTACATCCGGGCATTCTCATAGGCTTCATTCCGAATCTCCTCAAGTTCATTCAATTGGAGCTTTCTATGAACTCCCGCTGCATCTATGTCCATGTTGAAAATCTTCACGGCCCAATGTGCCTTGTGCTCTAACTCTACGGGCAAATGACATGGCTTACCATAGACGAGCCGAAAAGGTGACATCCCAATGGGTGTTTTGTATGCCGTACGATATGCCCACAGTGCATCATCTAAACGTAAGCTCCAATCCCTCCTTGTTGGTCCAACGGTCTTCTCCAAAATTTGTTTGATTTCTCGGTTAGACACCTCGGCTTGGCCATTTGTTTGAGGATGGTAAGGTGTGGAGACCTTATGGTTGACATGGTACTTTCTTAGCAACGCCTCAATGGTCCGATTGCAAAAGTGAGACCCTCCATCACTTATGATTACTCTCGGCATTCCAAACCTAGCAAAAATGTTAGTTTTCACGAAATCTGCAACCACCTTAGAATCGTTAGTACGGGTGGCTTTTGCTTCCACCCATTTAGAAACATAATCAACGGCTAGCAAGATATAAGTGAAACCATAAGATGGAGGGAAAGGGCCCATGAAATCAATGCCCCAAACATCAAAAATTTCAACATTAAAGACAGGGGTTTGCGGCATTTGGTCCTTGGTACCTATGTTACCCATTCGTTGGCAACGATCACAAGACATACAAAAGGTTCTAGCATCCCTAAATATAGTCGGCCAATAAAAACCACACTCTAAAACCTTGAGGGCAGTGCGTTGTGTGCCAAAATGACCACCACATGCATATGTGTGACAAAAGCTTAGAATTGAGTGAAATTCAGAATCATGCACACATCTACGTACAATTTGATCTGAGCAATACTTCCACAAATAAGGGTCATCCCAAACATAGAAACGTGCATCATTTTTAAGCTTATCACGTTGGTGCTTGTTTAGTTCATTTGGAATTTGTTTAGCCACCAAGTAATTCACTAAATCTGCATACCATGGTTCACTTACCTCAATGGAAAGCAGCTGCTCATCGGGAAAAGTTTCAGGGATAGGTACGGCATGTTCATGCTCCTCGTGGATCATTCGGCTTAAATGGTCAGCCACTACATTCTCGCTTCCTTTCTTATCCCGGATTTCAATATCAAATTCTTGAAGAAGAAGAATCCAACGGATAAGCCTCGGCTTTGCTTCCTTTTTCGTGAGCAAGTACCTCAAAGCTGCATGATCAGAATAAACGATTACTTTAGTACCAATTAAATATGAACGGAATTTATCTAAAGCAAAAACCACAGCTAGAAGTTCTTTTTCCGTCGTGGAGTAGTTCAATTGGGCATCATTGAGAGTCCGAGAGGCATAGTATATGACATGCGGCCGCTTGTCTCTTCTTTGTCCTAGAACAGCTCCTAATGCATAGTCGGATGCATCGCACATGAGCTCGAACGGAAGGCTCCAATCTGGAGGTACAATAATGGGGGCCGAGACTAGCTTCTCCTTGAGTTGGTTAAATGCCGAATTACACTCTCCATCAAACTTGAATGGCACATCTTTTTGAAGCAATCGGCAAAGAGGGTTGGACATCTTGGAGAAGTCCTTGATAAAACGCCTATAGAACCCTGCATGGCCAAGAAACGAACGTACCTCTCTAACCGAAGTAGGAGAGGGTAAGTGACGTACAAGGTCTATTTTTGATTTATCTACTTCAATTCCTTTTTCTGAAACAATATGTCCTAAAACTATACCTTGTTTCACCATAAAGTGACATTTCTCCCAATTCAAGACAAGGTTAGTTTCAACACATCGTTTCAAAATTAAGGTCAGATTATCCAAGCAATTATCAAATGAACTCCCAAATACACTGAAATCATCCATGAAAACCTCAATGATCTTTTCAACAAAATCGGAAAATATACTTACCATACACCTTTGGAAAGTGGCCGGTGCGTTGCATAAGCCAAATGGCATGCGACGATAAGCAAATGTTCCAAAGGGACATGTGAATGTGGTCTTCTCTTGATCATCCGGGGCTATCACAATTTGGTTATATCCAGAGTATCCATCAAGAAAACAGTAAAAGGCATGACCGGCTAACCTTTCGAGCATCTGGTCGATGAATGGCAAAGGAAAGTGATCTTTCCTAGTCATGGCATTTAGCTTCCGGTAATCGATACATACTCGCCATCCAGTCTGAATGCGTGTAGGCACGAGCTCATTCTCATCATTCTTGATAACAGTTACTCCGGACTTCTTGGGAACGACTTGAACTGGAGAGACCCAACGGCTATCGGAGATAGGGTAGATCACTCCGCAATCCAAAAGCTTGATTATTTCCTTCTTCACCACTTCCATCATCGGAGGGTTGAGACGGCGTTGAGCCTCTCGGGATGGCTTAGTCCCCTCCTCAAGAAGTATACGGTGCATGCATGTGGTAGGGCTTATTCCTTTAATGTCGGCCAAAGTCCACCCTATGGCCGTTTTGTGCTCTCGCAGCACCCTCTCAAGCTTCTCCTCCTCCATTGCCGTGAGACTTGATGAAATGATGACGGGCAATGTTTCGCCTTTTCCCAAAAACACATACTTCAAATGGTCCGGCAACGGCTTAAGTTCAAGCGATGGTGCCTGAACAACAGAAGGTAGCATCTTAGTGGAAACTGAATTTGAAAGTGAGAGTGGAACCTTACCATATTGTTGTGGTAATGACTCAAGGGCTGCCACAACCTCAATTATTTCTTCACTAGAACCCATTGCAAAGAATTCCTCCTCCTTGCCGTGGCCTTGCATTGGCCCAAATCCTTCATTTTTGCGCTCTATGGCCTTAGTGATGGTTGTTTCCAGGGCGTCCTCATTCAATTCTTCAAGGTATACCTGCGCCAAAGAATCGATAACATCAATGGAAAAACAAGAATGGTCATCAACGGGATATCTCATAGTTTCAGAAATATTAAAATCAATCACTTCCCCATCGAATTCCATTGTCAAGGTGCCTTTGTATACATCAATCTTCGTTCGGGCCGTCTTCATGAATGGCCTACCAAGGAGAATCGGCAAAGATGTAGAATGGGCTGAATCCTCCATGTCTAGGACGTAGAAATCAGCCGGAAAAATTAAATGGTTCACCTGCACAAGCACATCTTCCAAAACTCCTTTTGGATACGCGTTAGAACGATCGGCCAATTGTATAATTACACCATCTTGTTTTAATTCACCCAAATTCATAGATGCATAAATCGAATAAGGCATGACATTTATGGATGCACCTAAATCAAGCATGGCATGTTCAAAACGATTATGTCCAATCACACAAGGAATCGTGAAACTACCGGGGTCTTTGCACTTGGTAGGCAGTTTACGTTGCAAAACAGCGGACACATTCTCGCTTACCTTCACTACCTCTTTGTTTGCCCTTCTTCTCTTTGTATTGCATAGGTCCTTGAGGAATTTAGCATACTTTGGAACCTGTTTGATTGCATCGAGAAGTGGTATGTTCACTTGCACCTTCCGGAACGTTTCAAGAATGTCCTTCTCGCTTTCTTCCTTTTTTTCTTGCATGAACCTACGAGGAAAAGGTACATTGGGCAGATTAGGACGTGAAGTACATGAATTTGAACTTAAATTACCTGATTTGGCCGAGTTAGGGTGATCTGCCTCAGGTTGTGTCTTCTCTTCATCTACTTTCTGGGCAGATGTGGGATTGTTTGGCTCGGTCCCAACTTCTTTTCCACCCCTTAGGGTGATGGCCTTGGCGGATTCGAATCCTCCCTTTGGATTGACTGTGGTTGAGCTAGGAAGCTTTCCTTGCTCTCTAATCTGTCCAAGGAACTCAGAAATCTGCCCTATTTGTTTCTTCATATCCATCATCTCCTTCTCGTTATTTTCTATCCGGTTGTTTTGATTTTGCAACCCCTGCGAAATAGAGGTTAGTAATTGCATAGCTTGATTACTTTCCAAAGACGTACCTGAATGAGATGATGCCGAAGGTTGTTGGGATTGTTGGGGTGCATACGGCTTGGAATAAAAACCAGGGGGGTTTGGCCTAAATCCTCCTTGTTGGGCAGCTTGTTGTGGCTCCCTCCATTTGAAGTTTGGATGGTCCCTCCATCCGGCATTGTAAGTGTTCGAGTATGGGTTGTTTTGATTTTGTCCTTGGAAACCAATTGCATTGGCAGATTCCCACCCACCATTCTCGATTAGTTGAGGGCACTTGTCGGATGGATGCCCTTGAATTGAGCACACGCCACAGACTTGGTGTTCTTGTGCTTTTGGACCAATCACAACCTGAGAAACAAGAGAAGTAAGATTAGCAAGTTGTGATTGAATTTCAGAAATAGCACTCACCTCATTTACACTTTGTTGCCGTGGGGCTTCCCTTTGGCCCACTCCTTCATATTGTTGAGCGTTGAGCGCTCGGTTGGCTATGAGAACCTTGGCATCCCTTGGTGTTTTGTCCACCAATGCTCCTCCCGCTGATGCATCAAGCATTTGACGTTCGATAGGAAGGAGGCCCTCATAGAAATATTGAAGGAGAAGTTCCTCCTTCATTTGATGTTGAGGACATGAAGCTACAAGGCCCTTGAAGCGCTCATAATAAGCCGGGAATGTCTCACCATGATTCTGTTGAATACCACTAATTTTCTTCCGTAGGAGAATCACTCTCGAAGTAGGGAAGAATTTCTCCAAGAAAGCACGCTTCATACTCTCCCACGAAGTCACAGTTCCCGGGGCTAGTTCGTAGAGCCAATCTTTGGCCTTGTCCATAAGTGAAAATGGAAAGGCCTTCATCTTCAATATACTCCCATCCACATTGACGGGGGTCATGCTCGAACAAACCACCTCGAACTCCTTCAAGTGTTTGTTGGGGTCTTCCATAGACAAGCCATGGAACTTCGGAATATGGTGTAACAAACTGGATTTGAGTTCAAATTCATCGGTCTTGCCTTGGGCAGCCGTGGGGTATTGGATACAAAGAGGCAATGCATTATCCAGACCCGAGGCCGAAAGCTCCTTGATGGTTCTATTATCTGCTGCCATGGCTTGTTCTTCTTCAAAAATCTGATCCGTGGGCTTTTCTTCTACACCTACTTCGTCTTCTTCAAGCCCAGGTTGTGGTGGAGGTTGTGGTGGCTCTTGTTGACTCCTCGTTCTCCTCAAAGTGCGTTCAAAATCACCGTCAAAGTCGGAGATGTTCTCTATAATAGGCCGAGAGCTACGAGTCATACACAGTACCTAAAAAAAAACAAGGAAACAAACAAACTAAGAATTTGAAATAAGAATGCACGAAAAACAAAATATAAAAATAAAGACAAAGGATTAGCAAAGTTGCTAATCCCCGGCAACGGCGCCAAAATTTGATGCGAGAATTACTTGACACTCAAATTAAACCCTCGTTTGACAATTGTAGTAGAATGGATAAGTGAGGGATCGTTCTAGACCGGGGATTAGGAGGGCTTGCTAAAACCTTCTAAATTGACTTAAAAACATAAAAACTAAATTAAAATACTCTTAACAAGACTACTATGACTCAGAATGGCTTTGAAAAACTCAAATTGTCTAAAACAATCAAATTGACTCAAATAGAAGCTAGAACTTGATTTAAACGAATTTGCAATTGTTTATGACTCCAAAAGCTTAAAGATACAAAAATAAAACAAATACGAATGATTAAGACTTAACAAAATAGGGGGGGAATTGTGGTTGGACGATATTAAATTAAAAAGACAGAATATAATTAAAGGCAAAATGTAAATATGAATGTGATAAAAATATGGATGATGGAATAGCCAAGGGGTTCTTCTCCACACATGTTACACTTGCAAACAAAATTGATTCTCAGTTGGTCTTTCGATAAGTTGTGAAACTCAATGCTCCAAGTTAATTAGATCCGCTTAGATTAACTTTCAGATTTCCCTAAATTCGTTGGATTGAATGGAATACGCATTACAACCAAATTATTCTTAATCAAAGTCCCTAACTATGGAATACGCATGATAGAGACATTTAACCAAGATCATTAAGTTCAACGGAAATCATAAACATCGACGAGGCATTCGTTACTATGGAATACGCATGAAACTTATGCCAAGAATTCGTTTAACGCGATTGTTTATAAGCAACCTCTACTACTTGTGAATATAAGTTCATAACGATTAGGTGAAATTCACTTATATTCTAGCGTCATATTTATGCATGAAAATTAAGCTTGCAATCTCAATGAACATACATAAATAAGTTATCAATCAAACAGTTAAACGAATTGAATCCACAACTTATGAAATTCCAACCAAACGTAATCAATTCAAAATGCAAATATAAACATAGTTTCGAATCACCCCCTAGCTAAAGGGGGTTTAGTTCCTCATAACTTTGAAATCAAAGAAACACCTAAACATTCCAACAACTCAAACGTGAATTGTATGAACGTTTAGGCACTCTTCTCTTCCCTTCTCATACGTACAAAACAAAGAGAATTAAATTTAAACTTTGAAATCAAAGAAACACCTAAACATTCCAACAACTCAAACTTGAATTGTATGAACGTTTAAGCACTCTTTTCTTCCTCGTTGTTGTAGCACAAGGTCTAAGGTGAGCTTTGGGGATTATGTGAAGTGTTTTGGAGGGATGGGAAGTGGTTGGATAGTGGCTGCAATGAAGGAGAAAAACTGCACAGAAAATGGAAGTGTTTGTAACTGAAAATGTGTATGGAAGAGTGAATGAATTTTGAGGAGTGTTGGATGCTTATTTATAGGTGAAATGGGGGAACAAAAGAGGGAATATTGCAGCTAGGAGGGGATGAATGATTATGGGTGCATGTGTTTGGAATAATGAAGGGGGAATGTATGTAATAAAACAACTAGGAAAAGTTATGGAAAGTTGGAAATGGGAGTGGGAACTCACGGCATTGTTGGGTTGTTTATGGGAGAATAAATGTATGATAATGGCTAAATAATTAAAGGGAATGAATGGGAGTGACACTAGGTTGGTTATGCATGTGAATGCAAGGAGGAAAGCTGAAAATGCAAGGGAAGCTCACGGCACAATGTTGTTTTGCTTCTTGAAATGCATGTGAATGCATTTGAGTGTAATATGAAAAGAATGACTAATTAATGTATGTAGGGTTGATATGCATGTGAATTAGGTTGGAAAGAGGTGGAAGTGGAATGTTATGCAATGATAATGTCTTGTAAAGATGCTAATAAATAATGCATGTAGGGTTAGCTAGGTTGGCTTTGTTTGGGTGCATGTATGTTAATGGTGGTTTTGCATGTGAATTGATGGATTGTTTTTGATGGAATGGATGGTTCTTTGCATGGCTATAAGGGATAGAATAAGAGAGAATGGGCTAGGCCCTTTGTTTTATGTCCAAAGTGAAAATAAGGCCTTCAAATTCGTCCAAACTTTGGCTCCATGGATAAGCTATCCAATCCATGCCCAAAAATGCTCCAAATGGCCTCAAAATGCACTTTCTTGCTCCCTAAGCCCTTAGAACCTGAAAACACACAAAAGAAGCATAAAGAACTAAAATAACTAAAGAAACATAACGTAAATGTACGAGAACAAGCCATTTAAGTCGCATGAATATGCTCCTATCAACATGGCACCAAATTTTAGTTCCAATATTCATGCTTAAATGAACTACATCTACAACATTTGAGATGCTAAATTTTCAAGTAAAATTTATATTCACCAAATTTTGGTACCAATATTCATGCTTAAATGAACTACATCTACAACATTTGAGATGCTTAAATGAAGTACAATTTATAATCCAAAAGCAAGAACAAAGCTTGTAACATTTACAACATTTAAATCACAAACCATGAAAAACACAAAACCCAAAAGGATTCACCATACACTAGACCTAGGCTCTGATACCACTTGAAGGAAAAATTTTGTCCTAGCTAAGAACATGTGAGAACATTTGAACACATAGGCAAACTATTAACACATTAAAGTAGGCATGCATTCAAAATGACTTGAAACTATTAACACATTGATCGTGGTTCAGTGTACTCGATTACCTTTTGAGCACCTATGTGTTTGTCTCAGTGTCCAACACTAAATGACTTGAGACTAGTCATACTCACGCTTCAGTTAACATAACACATGCTAACCTTAGCGGATTGTCAATGCCCAATTGGCAATCCTATGGCTAGGAATGTTTTAGGAATCAACATAAGAGAAAGGTCTCATTAATCTAACTTAGATCACTTCTCTCTTAGATTAAATACATTATTTGGATTCCTTTATTGCTTAAACACATAATACAATAAATAGTGATTAACAATAAGATTTTCCTTTCATTAAACATATAATAGTTTAATACAATAAGTATTCCAAAAGCTATTACATCAAATGAGTGGCTTTGTGGGCATACTTCCAACACGAGCCCAAGTAATAAATAGGTAAAATACAACAAACACATAAGTAAGTACTAACGTAAAAATACCTACCTATTTACTTGCTTAATGAATCCAACGAATAAGTCATGGATATTACGGTCTGCTGATGCGTTACGAATGTGACACATAAATTAAACCCTATTTGTGACAATTGTAGTAATGATGTAAGTAGGGATCGTTCTAACCGGGGATTAACTAGGGGTGCTAATCTAATATGAATTGACTCAAAAACATAAAAACTAAACTTAAAGACTCTTAACAAGACTACCATGACTCAGAACAGCTTTGAAACACTCAAAACTGCCTAAAACAATCAAATTGATTCAAACAGACACTAGAACTTAATTTGGACGAAAATACATTTGGTTTTGACTCTAAAGACTCAAAAGGACTCTTTTGGACAGATTTGGAACAAATGAGAAGGGGGGGTTTAGATTTTCGACGAATTTAAAAGAAAACAAGTGACTTAAAATTTTAAAACAGATTTTGGACGAAAATAAGAAAAGATTGTAAAAACGAATTTGATGGAAATGGAATGGATGGGAAGCTAGCTAAGGGGTTCATCTCCACACATGTTATACTTGCATATAAAACGATTTCCAATTGCTTTTCAATAAACCATGAATTCTCAACGCCCCAGATTAACCGTGAATTGCACTAATTAACCCTCAGATTTTCCTAACGTTATTGAATTGAATGATTGCATACGACAACCCAAAACATTCCCCACAAGTTCCCTATATGAATTGCATAATAGAGATACAAGCAAGAATCATTAAGTTCTTTGAAAACCATAAGCATTGACGAAGCACTCGTTACTATGAATTGCATGAAACTTATGCCAAGAATTTACTTAACGCAATTAAGATCATCAACTTTTACTACTTGTGAATATAATTCCATAACGATTAGGTGAAATTTCCTTATATCCTAGCATCCAATTTATGCATGATAATTAAGCGTGCACTCTCAACCAACACACACAAATCAATGTAATTCACATAGATAAGTAAATTGAATTCACAACTTATGAAACGTAATTAGAAGTAATCAAATCATATCGCAAGCATAAACATGTATTTCGAATCCCCCCTAGCCAAAGGGGGGGTTTAGTTCCTCATACGTACAAGACAAAGAGAATTGAAATTAACATTGAAATCAAAGGAAAAGAAACACCTAAACATTCCAACAACTCAAACTTGAATTGTATGAACGTTTAGGCCCTCTTCTCTTCCTCTTTGTTGCGGCACAAGGTATAAAAATAGGTTTTGGGGTGGTAGTTGTATGGAGGAATGGATGTGTGATGGTGTGAAGTGTTGGAATGGTGGAGGAAGGCACGGCAAAGGCTGGGATTGGTGCTGGAATGGATGCCTTTGCACGGCTTAAGGGTTGTGTTTTTGGTGTCTATTTGTGTATGAATGAATCCCTCCTCCTTGTGGCTGCAATGGATGTTTATTTATAGGTGGATGAATGATTAAAAGAGGGAATATGACAGCTAGGAGGGAATGATTAAAGAGGGAATGCATGTGGAAGTGTGGCTGCAATGAAGGAGAAAAGCTGGAAAATGCTTGCTGTTTTGCACGGCAAAGGATTTGTGTTAGGTGATGGGTGCATGTGTTGGCTGAATTATTTGTTGGGAAAGCATGTGAGGGAATGATTATGGTGAATGATGATGAATGCATGTGGATTAAAGAGGGAATATGGAAGATAATGTGCTGCAATGATGAAGTGGGAAGCTGGAAATGCAAAGGGGGAGCCACGGCAAACAAGGGAAGTTGCTGGAATTGAAAGGTTTTGCACGGCTAAGGCTTTGTTTGATTGGGCTAGGCCCTTTGTTTTATGTTCTAAAGTGCATACAAGGCCTTCAATTTCGTCCAACACTTTGGCTCCAAGCATAAGCTATCCATCCTTAGCCCAAAAGTGCTCCAAAAGGCTCCAAAATGCACTTCTTTGCTCCTTTAGCCCTTAGAACCTGAAAACATACGAAAATAACTTAAAAGACTTAAAGAACTAAGAAATAACAACGTAAATGCACAAGAACAAGCCAACTAAGTTGCCTAAATATGCTTCTATCAAATTCCCCCACACTTAGCTTTTGCTAGTCCTCGAGCAAAACAAAACAACAAAAGAACATGAAACTAGACAAAACGAACAAAACACAACCTACACCTTCCAACATTTGCCTCAGGGATTTCCAATGCACATGACATGTTCAAAATTATCATTCCCACAGATTTTAGTCATCTTCACACTTAAGTACATTCTTAATCATAGTCACCACATACTAGTTCACAATTAAGCATTTAAAACCATGTTTTGAATGTAGTAACATGCCTTAGAGAATTTGCTCAATTCCTTACAAGATATGCACTCAATTTTCACTCAGATTTTCTAACTACACACCCTAATCTAGTTACATGTGAGAAGATTGATGTAAACATGAAAACGAACACTCACATATATGTATCTCAAAGGAAGCAATTTCTGGAGTTAATAAGCATGTTTAGGTATGATCTCATGAATGGAATGCTCCTACTTAGATGCGAGAACCAGTGACACCATATGCTCATACCAAGTTCAAACTCCACAAATTGAAACACATAACACTCAAGATTGAAGTCACGGGTTGTAACGGGGCTTGGGGTGTGTGGATAACAAAGAAGGGATATGGAAAACAAAGGTTCTTAAAGAAATAGTGAGCAAAGCACTTGAATTAACTTAGAATTCACTTTTGAATGAAAACTCAACTTTTGAACAAAAAGGGAGAACAAGCTCTTTTTCCTTTCTTTCTTTCTTTTCTTTTCTGTTTTTCTTTTTCATACGTTTTTCACAATTTTTTTTCTTTTCTTTTGAATCTCAAAACATACATAAACACTTAAGAACAAAACATTCTCTCCCCCACACTCATTTTCTTTCATAATGTAACTCAAAAGGAATTCATTTAAGTCATGCTCACTATCTTTTAAGAACAAGGGTGTGGACTGTCCTAAGCTAGGCTAGGTGAGGATAATGTGGATTAACAAAGAATAAAGGCTAAACAAGGCTCAACGGGGTTAACTTAAACATATAATGAAGTAGGATACACGGCAATTTGGCTTTGGTGGTGGTCACTACACACCTTCTTCTTGAATATGTGTTATGCAAATCAATAACCTGCTTCGAATGAAATGGGCATGAGTTCTAGCTTTTGGAACTATATGATGAAACGCCTTCTAAGTAGTAACCAAGCAAAGAATAATGAGATCATGCAACGACTTTAGAAAACAAGAATGCACAGATTTTAACTCTCCAAATAATCGTTTAGGCTCAAGTCTCACAAGGTTGTAGCGTTTGTTTGAGTTCCTTCCTTCAAGCATGTTACAAAAACGAATTTTTCTTTTATGATTGCATGTGAAGTCATACATTATAACCATAACCAAGCATATACCAAGAGTATATCAAACTTTTCTCCATGTTTATAACTCTTCTTAACAGTCATGCAATTAAAAACCAAATCCTCATCATTGTGTTAGAAGGTACCCTAAGACACAAACACACAAAAACGACTCGAAACACTCTTTTTAGGCTTTTCAAAACATGTTTTTCAAATTTTTATGTGATTTTCGGAGTTATAAAACAAAACATACTAAAACACTCTAAAACAGCTTAAAAACACCTTAAAACAGCAAGGAACAACACTTGAAGTTATGGGTGATAAAATCCCACGAATTTGCATCAAATATACTTAGTTACCCCCCCCCCCCCCACACTTAAATCAAACATTGTCCTCAATGTTTTAAGCATAGATTCACACAAAACATAAGTATAAACAACAACTAAACATACTAAACATGGCAGAATGTAACTAACAAAGAGAAGAGTTTAGGGACGCAAATCTGGTTGTGGAGTGTAAATTCCATCTTCTCCTTGGTGATTGCATTGAGGCTTGATCTTGGTGATTCCACAGGTTTAATCTTGAGCTGGGCTGGAGGATTCTTTTGGTCTCCCCCGAAGGTCTGAGCTTACTCCTTTTATCTGTTTCTTTGTTCAATCTTTCCAATTCGTATTGAAGAGGGTTAGAGGATAACTCAGCATATGCAGTTGTTGCGCTTGTCTCCACATGCTTCAATGTATCATTTTCACTTGCCTTACTTGCTCCCCTTGCAGAAGTGGTCCCTTCTCTGGAAGTGTATCAACCGTTGAAGATGACTACTCGAGAGCAACGCTAGGTAAGCAACCAGGGAATAGATTCCAGGTAGTCGGTTCCAGATCGGAAGACTGACTCCAAGTGCCGGCTGATTGCTTTCTTTCACTTTGCTATGCGAGTAAGAACAAGGACAAAGGAAAAGACAGGGAAAGAGCATGATATGAGATACCTTTGCTTTCGCCCTTGATGATATGAGATACTTTTGCTTTTGAAGAAGTTCCTCCTGCCTCATCTGTTCTCCAGGCATTTGGTATCTTCTTTGGGGGTACATCAATGGTTGAATAGGTGTTCTCAAGGGAAGAAGAAAACTGAGCATGTTGAGAGGCTTTGCTGGGAGTGCGCCCTCAGAGGTGAGGAAGAGTTGGGCATTTTTTTTTTTTTTTTTGCAAGTCTGCCTTGCCATAAAAGATGAAGGTCGACATATATAGGGATTTCCCAATAGCAAGTGGTGGTACTGTTCTTTTACCATTGTCGACAAAAGTTTTGATCCAACAAATCAGGCTTTTTGAAAAAGAGTGATGACTCTTCGATCCTTGAATAAGCGGCCCAGCTTTTGAGGTTCGGAGGGTGTTACCTCTTTGATTTCTGAACAAACGCTTCTTCGATTTTTGAGCAAGCGTCTCTTCGATTTTTGAACAAACGCCTCTTTGATTTCTGAGCAAGCGCCTCTTCGATTTCTGAACAAACGCCTCTTTGATTTCTGAATGGCAAGTAGTAGTGCGGATGCGGCTCTGTCACCTACGCTTGTCGGCAAAAGTGTGTAGTTGGGATGATGACCTCCACGCGTTTTCAACTTTGTCAGAGATCTTTTGACAAAGTTGCACGCGTTATCTGAAAAGTCGAGATTGTATCTGAAGAGCGTTGCTGATAGGAGCATATTCATGCGACTTAAATGGCTTGTTCTCGTGCATTTACGTTATGTTTCTTTAGTTATTTTAGTACTTTAAGCTATTTTCGTGTGTTTGTAGGTCCAAAGGGCTAAAGGAGCAAAAAGATGCATTTTGGAGACTTTTGGAGCACTTTTGGGCTAAGGACGGATAGCTTATGCTTGAAGCCAAAGTGTTGGACGAAATTGAAGACCTAATTGGAGCCAAAGTGTTGGAACCTTGTTCTCTTTAGTTTTAGGACATTTAAACCTTTCCTAATCCCAATCATGCCATGCATAACACACATCCATTCTAACACATTGTCATTGCACATGCATTTCCTTCATTAGTTAACCCACATGCACTTATCACTTATCATCACCACATATCATATCACTTAATCACTTATCACTTATCATCACCACTTAACCACTTATCATATCATAACCACATATCATATCACTTCTCACTTATCACTTCACCTACAACATCCACCTACTTCACCTACAACATCCACCTACTTCACCTACAACATCCACCTACTTCACCTACAACATCCACTTCACCTACAACATCCACCTACTTCACCTACAACATCCACCTACTTCACCTACAACATCCACTTCACCTACAACATCCACCTACTTCACCTACAAATGACATAGCCATATGTTCCCTCCACTACTCCTATAAATACCCTTGCATTCATTCATTCAAAAACATCTCATTTTCATACACAACACACCACAAACACTTCCATTCCTTCTCTTTGCCGTGAGTTCCCTTGTAATCCAAAAACCATCTTTCCATTTCCATCACTCCTCACTCCATTCCACACTTCCATTCCCCCAAACCAACTATCCTTAGAACCATATGCTACAACAACGAGGAAGAGAAGAGGACCTAAACG
Organism: Pyrus communis; assembly: GCF_041283825.1. Taxonomy (NCBI): domain Eukaryota; kingdom Viridiplantae; phylum Streptophyta; class Magnoliopsida; order Rosales; family Rosaceae; genus Pyrus; species Pyrus communis. The sequence goes on from NC_142567.1 coordinate 16,258,278, forward strand.
TTCATACAATTCAAGTTTGAGTTGTTGGAATGTTTAGGCGATTCTTTGATTTCAATGTTTCATTTTAATTCTCTTTGTTTTGTACGTATAAGGAATGGAAGAGAAGAGTGCCTAAACGTTCATACAATTCAAGTTTGAGTTGTTGGAATGTTTAGGTGTTTCTTTAATTTCAAAGTTATGAGGAAATAAACCCCCCCTTTAGCTAGGGGGTGATTCGAAATAAATGTTTATACTTGCATTTTGATTTGATTACCTTTCGTTGGAATTTCATAAGTTTTGAATTCAATTTGTTTAACCGTTTGATTGATAATTTATTTATGAATGTTTATTAAGAATGCGCGCTTAATTTTCATGCATAAATATGACGCTAGAATATAAGTGAATTTCACCTAATCGTTATGAACTTATATTCACAAGTAGTGGAGGTTGCTTATAAACAATCGCGTTAAACGAATTCTTGGCACGAGTTTCATGCTCATCATAGTAACGAATGCCTCGTCAACACTTATAGTTTTCATAATGCTTAATGATCTTTGATCGTATCTTTATTGTGCTGTTCACGTAAAGGACTTTTGGAGAATGTGGTGAATTGCGTTGCGCTAACCCATCCAATTCATTAACTTAAGGAAAACTTGACGGTTAATTTAAGCGGACCTAATTAACCCGGGGCGTTGAGTTTCATAATTTATCGAAAGACCAACTGAGAATCAATCTTGTATGCAAGTGTAACATGTATGGAGATGAACCCCTTAGCTAGCATTCATCCATAAATTTCATATTTACATTCTGTCTAGTTTATTAACTTGTTTCGTTATTTCAATTTTCGTAAAAACCTCAATCCCCCTTTTGCTTTAATGTTCATTTTAGTTAGAATTCAATTTAGTTTGTGTTTTTAAAGCATTTTGAGTTTTTGGTTTGTCTTAGTGTTTTAAACTTTATTTTACGTTTTTGAGTCAGTTTCCAAGAGATTTGCAATCCCTCCTAATCCCCGGTCCAGAACGATCCCTACTTATACTTATACTACAAATCGACAAAAAGAGGGTTTAATTTGTGTGCGTATAAATCTCGCATCAAATTTTGGCGCCGTTGCCGGGGATTAGAAAATTTGCTAATCCCTTGGATTGTTTGTTTCTGTATTGTCTTTTAGATTTAGTTTTTTTTATTTGTGTTTTGTTTGTTAAGAACAAGATGGCACTTGATAATGCTTCTCTTTTGTCACAACTCATGGAAAGGTCCCAAATGCAAAGAGTTGATATATTTAATCTTCAATCAAGGAATAACGTGTTTTCCAATACTTACAATTCGGATTGGAGTGATCATTCAAACTCTATGTGGTGGGAACCTCAAAATGCTCAACAAGGAGGATATTGGCAGCCACCACAACCTCATATTCAATATGCCCAACCAAATTTATGTTCGTCAATAAATTATAATCAAAAGCTTGATGAATTAATTTGTTTGGTGCAGGGCTTACAAAATCAAGACAATGAGGCTCAACAAGAAGGATATTGGCAGCCGTATGAGGAGCTCTATTCAACGCCTATGCAGCCACCACAACCTGCCCAAAGTAATGTAGGTAATTCAAATGATAATGATACGATTTTTCAAATACTTACTACTCTGGAAAAGCAAATTGGGCAGATGGCGGAGTTCGAAGGACAATTTTGCGACCAAGGCGAACTCCCTAGTTCAACCATTGCAAATCAGAAGGGAGAATTTGAAACTGCCAAGGAAATCATGTTGAGCAGTGACAAGGAGGTTGGAACAGACCCTCAACCATCAAAATCAAATCACAAGGAAGAGGAATACACCCAACCCACGGAAAGGGTGGAAACACCTTTACCGGAGGCTCCTATTGCTCCTATGCCATCTAATACAGGTATGGTTGTTCCAAATTTCATTATTTTTAACCCTATTCCTTGCAGATTCATGACTTCCAAGGAAGAAGAAGGTGAAAAAGACATCTTGGAAGCCCTTCCAAAGGTGACAAGTAGGGAATGTCATGAATCCATCAAAGAGGACGTTCTTGAAACCACAAAATCCAAAAAAGTTAAATTTGATGACATTGGACAAGTAATAACCATCACTTGCAATCTGGCCAAGTCCAATATCCCTGAAACTTTCAAAGGAGTGGTATTTGTCATTGAGTTCCTGTCAGACAAAACAAGTAAGTATTTTTTTCCAAATTCCATTAGATTTTATACTAACTTGCTATTTTTTTTGAATCAGGCACCTACACTAGAATTCAAACCAATGCCGGTTCACTTCAAGTATCACCTTCCATTCAAGGACCAATTCCATGCCGTTTGATTTTATTTATGTTAATAAAAAATAAAAAATAAAAAATAAAAAAATAAAAAAAAAAAGAGAAAAAGAAAAAAAGAAAGATACTAAACATGGAGAAAGGTGGAGCTTCACAAAGGTTGTTTGCGTGAAGTCCCACTACGAGGCGCAGAAGCGGAAGGCGCAGAAGCGGGAGGCATAGAAGCGGGAGGCATCGAAGCGGAAGGCATCGGAGCGGGAGGCATCGGAGCTAGAGCATTCCAGGCCTCAATACTTGGCCAAGCGCTGGATGACCCAGGAAAAAGGTGCCTCTGGAGATAAGACGCAAGCCTTTGACGGTCACTGTGAATTCGACCCTCAGATTCTTGCAGCTCATCAAGCTTCCTCTTCATGCCCGCCGAATAGTTATTTGCAAGCACATGCAAACTTCTATTCTCGTACTTAAGCTGTTTGATTTCCTGCTTAAGACTTTCCACCTCTGCCATCAACGATTCCACTTGGCGGGACCGAGCAAGCAGGCGTAGGCCCATGTTGGACACAGAGCTCGCACACTGAACACTAAGTGCGAGGGACTCTTGAACGGCCAACTCATCGGACCGTCCTGACAGCAGCCTACTATCTTTTGGAGTGAGGAGGTTTTTAGCTACTATTGTAGCTGTTGTGGCGTCCTGCATCACAGAGTCTTCACCTGAAAGAGGACCGTTAGAAGATAAAAAAGAAGGGCGCCATACATTACCTTGACGGGGCGCAACCGGATCGCTGCTGAGACTCAAATCTAAGCTAAGGTTTGATGAGTTTGCCATTTTTTTCAAAAGTGTTCAAAGAGAAGGGGTGGATGGAGTTAAAAATTTCACAAAGGGCCGGAGTCGAGTTTCAGGAATGGGAAATCTTCAGAGTGTGTATGTTGGCGGTGATCGATAGCTCTATAAAATGCCAAGGCGACGCGTCCACCGATTCAAAGAGCCGGATTTTCCGGCGTAAGTTAGGCGACGCTCCCTCGGCTTTTCAGAAAACGCGTTCAACTTTGTCAAAAGATTTCTGACAAAGCTGAAAACACGTGGAGGCCATCATCGCAACTACACGTCTTTAGCCGACAAGCGCAAAGTTCGGCGACGCTTTCTCTGCTTTTCAGAAAACGCGTGCAGCTTTGTCAAAAGGAGCCGCATCTGCACTACCACGTGTCGTTCAGAAAGAGAAGGGGCGTCGTTCAGAAATCGAAGGGGCGCCTGCTCAGAAATCGAAGAGGCGTATTCAAAGATCGAAGAGGCGCCACTATTTCAAAAAGCCGGAATTGCGGGATCAAAACGTTTGTCGACAAGGGTAAAAAGTACCACCACTTGATATTATCTCTATATATGTCGACCTTCGTCTTTTATGGCAGGGCAAACCTGAAGAAAATGCCCAACTCTCCCTCACCTCTGAGGGCGCACTCCCAGCAAAGCCTTTCAAAATACTCAATTCTTTCTTCTTCCCCAAAGATGATACCAGATGCCTGGAGTACATATGACCCAGGAGGAAACGGCGAATTGAAGCATGTGCTGATTCATTCACCGCTTCTTCAAAGCAAAGGTATCTCATATCATCAAGGTCAAAAGCAAAAGTATCTCATATCATGCTCTTTCCCTGTCTTTTTCTTTGTCCTTGTTCTTACTCGCATGGCAAAGTAAAAGAAGCAATCAGCCGGCACTTGGAGTCAATCTTCCGATCTGGAGCCAACTGCCTGGAATCTATTCCTGATTGCTTACCTAGCGTTGCTCTCGAGTAGTCATCTTCAACGGTTGATACACTTCCGGAGAAGGGACCACTTCTGCAAAGGAGAGCGAGTAAGGCAAGTGAAAATGATACATTGAAGCATGTGGAGACAAACATAGGCTGAGTTATCCTCCAACCCTTTTCAATACGAATTGGAAAGATTGAACAAAGAAACAGACCAAAAGGGTAAGCTCAGACCTTCGGGGGAGACCAAAAGAACCATCCTGCTGCCCAGTTCAAGAAGTAGCACAAAGGAAAATCAATGATGGGCGGAAACCAGTTCGAGAGTAAGCCTGTGGAATCATCAAGATCAAGCCTCAATGCAATCAACAAAGAGAAGAGGGAATTTACACTCCATAACCAGATTTGCGTCCCTAAACTCTTCTCTTTGTTAATTACATTCTGCCATGTTTAGTATGTTTAGTTGTTGTTTGTGTGTTTACTTATGTTTTGTGTGAATCTATGCTTAAAACATTGAGGACAATGTTTGATTTAAGTGTGGGGGGGTAACTAATGTTGTTAATGCAAATTCGTGGGATTTTATCACCCATAACTTCAAATGTTGTTCCTTGCTGTTTTAAGGTGTTTTTAAGTTGTTTTAGAGTGTTTTAGTATGTTTTGTTTTTATAACTCCGAAAAGCACATAAAAATTTGAAAAATTGTTTTGAAAAGCCTAAAAAGAGTGTTTTGAGTCGTTTTTGTGAGTTTGTGTCTTAGGGTACCTTCCAACACAATGATAAGGATTTGGTTTGTAATTGCATGACTGTTAAAAAGAGTTATAAACATAGAGAAAAGTTTGATTTACTCTTGGTTTATGCTTAGTTATGGTTATAATGTATGACTTCACATGCAATCATAAAAGAAAAATTCGTTTTTGTAACATGCTTGAAGGAAGGAACTCAAACAAACGCTACAACCCTGTGAGACTCGAGCCATTACCTTCTTTGGAGAGTTATTTTCTGTGATTCTTTGTTTTCTAAAGTTGTTGAATGATCTCATTATTCCTTGCTTGGTTGCTACTTAGAATGCAATTGTATCATGATAGAACTAAATGCTAGAACTTATATCCGTTTCATTCAAAGCATGATATTGAGTTGCATAACATATATCAAGATGAAGTTGTGTAGTTGCCACCATAGCCAAATAGCCTTACTTCCCATATTTCGTATATATTGTAAGTCTTAACACCGTTGAGCCTCGTTTAACCTATTTTCTTTGCTAACCATATCACCCCTTACCTAGCCTAGATTAGGACCATCCGTACCCTTGTTCTTAAAAGATAGTGAGCATGACTTAAATGAATTCCTTTTGAGTACATTTTGCAAGAAAATGAGTGTGGGGGAGTAAAAGTTTGTTCTTAAGTTTGTATGTTTTGAGAGTCAAAAGAAAAGAAAAAAAAAAATTGTGAAAAACATATGAAAAAGAAAAACAGAAAAGAAGAGAAAAGAAAGAAAGAAAAAAAAAAAAAGAGCTTGTTCCCCCTTGTTGTTCAAAAGTTGAGTTTTCATTCAAAAGTGAATTCTACGTTAATTCAAATGCTTTGCTCGCTATTTCTTTAAGAACCTTTGTTTTCCATATACCTTCTTTGTTAGCCAAATACCTTTAGCCCCGTTACACCCCTTTGACTTCTATCTTGATCGTTATGTGTTCAATAATGTGGAGTTTGAAATTGATATGAGCTTATGGAATCACTGGTTCTCATTCTAAGTAGTAGCATTCCATTCATGAGATCATATTCATGTCATTATCGTAAATCCAGAAAATGCTTTCCTTGTTATAACATATGTGAGTGTTCGTCTACATGTTTACATCAATCTTCTCACATATAACTAGTGTAGGGTGTGTAGTCAGAAAATCTGTGTGAAAAACGAGTGCATATCTTGTAAGGATTTGAGCAATTTCTCTAAGGCATGTTACTACATTCGAAATGTGTTTTAAATGCTTAATTGTGAACTAGTATGTGGTGACTATGATTAAGAATGTACTTAAGTGTAATGATGGCAAAAATCTGTGGGAATGATGATTTTTAACTTGTCATGTGCTTTGGAAATCCCTAAGACGGTTGTTGGAAGGTTTAGGTTGTGTTTTACTTGTTTTGTTTCGTTTGGTTTTGTTTTGTTTTTCTTTCTGTTTTGCTCGAGGACTAGCAAAAGATAAGTGTGGGGGTATTTGATAGGAGCATATTCATGCGACTTAAATGGCTTGTTCTCGTGCATTTACGTTATGTTTCTTTAGTTATTTTAGTACTTTAAGCTATTTTCGTGTGTTTGTAGGTCCAAAGGGCTAAAGGAGCAAAAAGATGCATTTTGGAGACTTTTGGAGCACTTTTGGGCTAAGGACGGATAGCTTATGCTTGAAGCCAAAGTGTTCGACGAAATTGAAGACCTAATTGGAGCCAAAGTGTTGGAACCTTGTTCTCTTTAGTTTTAGGACATTTAAACCTTTCCTAATCCCAATCATGCCATGCATAACACACATCCATTCTAACACATTGTCATTGCACATGCATTTCCTTCATTAGTTAACCCACATGCACTTATCACTTATCATCACCACATATCATATCACTTAATCACTTATCACTTATCATCACCACTTAACCACTTATCATATCATAACCACATATCATATCACTTATCACTTATCACTTCACCTACAACATCCACCTACTTCACCTACAACATCCACTTCACCTACAACATCCACCTACTTCACCTACAACATCCACCTACTTCACCTACAAATGACATAGCCATATGTTCCCTCCACTACTCCTATAAATACCCTTGCATTCATTCATTCAAAAACATTTCATTTTCATACACAACTCACCACAAACACTTCCATTCCTTCTCTTTGCCGTGAGTTCCCTTGTAATCCAAAAACCATCTTTCCATTTCCATCACTCCTCACTCCATTCCACACTTCCATTCCCCCAAACCAACTATCCTTAGAACCATATGCTACAACAACGAGGAAGAGAAGAGGACCTAAACGTTCATACAATTCAAGTTTGAGTTGTTGGAATGTTTAGGCGATTCTTTGATTTCAATGTTTCATTTTAATTCTCTTTGTTTTGTACGTATAAGGAATGGAAGAGAAGAGTGCCTAAACGTTCATACAATTCAAGTTTGAGTTGTTGGAATGTTTAGGTGTTTCTTTAATTTCGAAGTTATGAGGAAATAAACCCCCCTTTAGCTAGGGGGTGATTCGAAATAAATGTTTATACTTGCATTTTGATTTGATTACCTTTCGTTGGAATTTCATAAGTTTTGAATTCAATTTGTTTAACCGTTTGATTGATAATTTATTTATGAATGTTTATTAAGAATGCGCGCTTAATTTTCATGCATAAATATGACGCTAGAATATAAGTGAATTTCACCTAATCGTTATGAACTTATATTCACAAGTAGTGGAGGTTGCTTATAAACAATCGCGTTAAACGAATTCTTGGCACGAGTTTCATGCTCATCATAGTAACGAATGCCTCGTCAACACTTATAGTTTTCATAATGCTTAATGATCTTTGATCGTATCTTTATTGTGCTGTTCACGTAAAGGACTTTTGGAGAATGTGGTGAATTGCGTTGCGCTAACCCATCCAATTCATTAACTTAAGGAAAACTTGACGGTTAATTTAAGCGGACCTAATTAACCCGGGGCGTTGAGTTTCATAATTTATCGAAAGACCAACTGAGAATCAATCTTGTATGCAAGTGTAACATGTATGGAGATGAACCCCTTAGCTAGCATTCATCCATAAATTTCATATTTACATTCTGTCTAGTTTATTAACTTGTTTCGTTATTTCAATTTTCGTAAAAACCTCAATCCCCCTTTTGCTTTAATGTTCATTTTAGTTAGAATTCAATTTAGTTTGTGTTTTTAAAGCATTTTGAGTTTTTGGTTTGTCTTAGTGTTTTAAACTTTATTTTACGTTTTTGAGTCAGTTTCCAAGAGATTTGCAATCCCTCCTAATCCCCGGTCCAGAACGATCCCTACTTATACTTATACTACAAATCGACAAAAAGAGGGTTTAATTTGTGTGCGTATAAATCTCGCATCAGTTGCCGAACTTTACGCAGGAAAATCCGGCTTTTTGAATCGGTGGTCGTGTCGCCTTTCCTTTTTATAGAGGTATCGATCACCTCCAACATGCACACTTTGAAGATTGCCTATTTGTGAAAATCGTCTCCGGCCCTTTGAGATTTAACTCCATCCACCCTTCTCTTTTAACACCTTTGAAAATGGCTAACCCATCTAACATTTGCTTAGATTTGAGTCTCAGCAGTGATCCGAGTGCGCCGTGTCAGGCTAAGGTATGGTGCCCGTCTTTCTTATCTTCTAATGGCCCTCTTACAGGTGAAGACTCCGTGATGACGGATGCAACAACAGCTACGATAGTAGCTAGGAACCTCCTCACTCCTAAAGATAGTAGGCTGCTTTCAGGACGGTCCGATGAGTTGGCCGTTCAAGAGTCCCTAGCTCTCAGTGTTCAGTGTGCGGGCTCTGTGTCCAACATGGGCCAACGCCTACTTGCTCGATCCCGTCAAGTTGAATCATTGATGGCAGAGGTGGAAAATCTTAAGCAAGAGATCAAGCAGCTTAAGCACGAGAATAGAAGTTTGCATGTGCTTGCAAATAATTATTCGACGGGCATGAAGAGGAAGCTTGATGAGCTGCAAGAATCTGAAGGTCGAATTCAAAGTGACCGTCAAAGGCTTGCGGCTTTCCTCCAGAGGCACCTTTTTCCTGGGTCATCTAGCGTTCCACCAAGTATTGAGGCCTCGAATGATCCATCTTCGATGCCTCCCGCTCCGATGCCTCCCGCTCCTAGAGTTTTGCCAAGTAGTGGGGGTTCACGTAAACAACCTTTGTGAAAGTTACATTCTTTTATTTTTTATTTTTTTCTTTCGCACTTGTAACTTCTCGGAGATCAATGCTTTATTTTATTCAGTGTATTGGGTTGCTTCCCAAGTAGCGCTTTCTTTATCGTCTTGCAGCCGGACGATGGTATGCTCATTCCCCATTGGAGCCCACAGCATGAAATTGATCTTTGAATGGGAGGTGATACTTGAGATGATCCGTTAATGGTTTAAATTCTAGAGTGGATGCCTGAATCATTAACAACATATTAGTATAAAAGAAAATTGAAATTCGGGGAGGCGGCTTACCTGTGTGCTCCGACATGAACTCAAGAATAAACACCCCTTCGAAAGTTGTAGGACCAGAAAATTCAGCTAGATTTGGTGTTTTGAGAGTTAAGATTTGTCCCGTGTCATAAAATCCAACTTCTTTGGGAATTGTTGTCTCAAGTATATCCTCTTTAACGAATTCTTGATATTCCATACCTTGCACCTTTGGAAGGGCTTCCAAGATGTCTTTTTCACTTTCTTCTTCCTTGGAATTCATGAACCTGCAAGGAATATGGATATTAGGTGGAATGGGGTTAGAACTAATTAAATTTGGAACAACCTTACTTGAATTAGATGGCGTAGGAGCAATAGGTGCCTCCGGCAAAGGTGTTTCCACCCTTGCCGTGGGTTGGGTGTATTCCTCTTCCTCAAATTGCAATCTTTCATCTTCCTTGTGATTTGATTTTGATGGTTGAGGGTCCGTTCCAACCTCCTTGCCACTTTTCAAGATGATTTCCTTGGCAGTTTCAAATCCTCCATTCGGATTTGCAATGGTTGAACTAGGGAGTTTGCCTTGGTCTCGAAATTGTCCTACGAACTCCGCTATCTGCCCAATTTGCTTTTCCAAGTGGTCCAACCTTTTGTCTTGATTTTTCCTCTCTTTGTTTTGAGTTTGGACTTCCTGCGTCAAAGTAGTAAGTAATTGAAAAATCTTATCATTATCACTTGAATTACCTACATTGCTTTGGGCAGGTTGTGGTGGCTGCATAGGCGTTGAATAGAACTCTTCATATGGCTGCCAATATCCTTCTTGTTGAACATTTTGAGGTTCCCACCACATAGAGTTTGAATGATCACTCCAATCCGAATTGTAAGTATTGGAAAACACGTTATTCCTTGATTGAAGATCAAATGTACCAACGCTTTGCAATTGGGACCTTTCCATGAGCTGTGACAAAAGAGAAGCATTATCAAGTGCCATGTTGTGCTTCTCTAGTACTTGAATTCAACAAACAAAACACAAATCAAAAACTAAAACTAAAATACATAACAGAAACGAACAATCCAAGGGATTAGCAAATTTGCTAATCCCCAGCAACGGCGCCAAAATTTGATGCGTTACGAATGTGACACATAAATTAAACCCTATTTGTGACAATTGTAGTAATGATGTAAGTAGGGATCGTTCTAACCGGGGATTAACTAGGGGTGCTAATCTAATATGAATTGACTCAAAAACATAAAAACTAAACTTAAAGACTCTTAACAAGACTACTATGACTCAGAACAACTTTGAAACACTCAAAACTGCTTAAAACAATCAAATTGATTCAAACAGACACTAGAACTTAATTTGGACGAAAATACATTTGGTTTTGACTCTAAAGACTCAAAAGGACTCTTTTGGACAGATTTGGAACAAATGAGAAGGGGGGGTTTAGATTTTGAACGAATTTAAAAGAAAACAAGTGACTTAAAATTTTAAAACAGATTTTGGACGAAAATAAGAAAAGATTGTAAAAACGAATTTGATGGAAATGGAATGGATGGGAAGCTAGCTAAGGGGTTCATCTCCACACATGTTATACTTGCATATAAAACGATTTCCAATTGCTTTTCAATAAACCATGAATTCTCAACGCCCCAGATTAACCGTGAATTGCACTAATTAACCCTCAGATTTTCCTAACGTTATTGAATTGGATGATTGCATACGACAACCCAAAACATTCCCCACAAGTTCCCTATATGAATTGCATAATAGAGATACAAGCAAGAATCATTAAGTTCTTTGAAAACCATAAGCATTGACGAAGCACTCGTTACTATGAATTGCATGAAACTTATGCCAAGAATTTACTTAACGCAATTAAGATCATCAACTTTTACTACTTGTGAATATAATTCCATAACGATTAGGTGAAATTTCCTTATATCCTAGCATCCAATTTATGCATGATAATTAAGCGTGCACTCTCAACCAACACACACAAATCAATGTAATTCACATAGATAAGTAAATTGAATTCACAACTTATGAAACGTAATTAGAAGTAATCAAATCATATCGCAAGCATAAACATGTATTTCGAATCCCCCCTAGCCAAAGGGGGGGTTTAGTTCCTCATACGTACAAGACAAAGAGAATTGAAATTAACATTGAAATCAAAGGAAAAGAAACACCTAAACATTCCAACAACTCAAACTTGAATTGTATGAACGTTTAGGCCCTCTTCTCTTCCTTTTTGTTGCGGCACAAGGTCTAAGGATAGGTTTTGGGGTGGTAGTTGTATGGAGGAATGGATGTATGATGGTGTGAAGTGTTGGAATGGTGGAGGAAGGCACGACAAAGGCTGGGATTGGTACTGGAATGGATGCCTTTGCACGGCTCAAGGGTTGTGTTTTTGGTGTCTATTTGTGTATGAATGAATCCCCCCTCCTTGTGGCTGCAATGGATGTTTATTTATAGGTGGATGAATGATTAAAAGAGGGAATATGACAGCTAGGAGGGAATGATTAAAGAGGGAATGCATGTGGAAGTGTGGCTGCAATGAAGGAGAAAAGCTGGAAAATGCTTGCTGTTTTGCACGGCAAAGGATTTGTGTTAGGTGATGGGTGCATGTGTTGGCTGAATTATTTGTTTGGAAAGCATGTGAGGGAATGATTATGGTGAATGATGATGAATGCATGTGGATTAAAGAGGGAATATGGAAGATAATGTGCTGCAATGATGAAGTGGGAAGCTGGAAATGCAAAGGGGGAGCCACGGCAAACAAGGGAAGTTGCTGGAATTGAAAGGTTTTGCACGGCTAAGGCTTTGTTTGATTGGGCTAGGCCCTTTGTTTTATGTTCTAAAGTGCATACAAGGCCTTCAATTGCGTCCAACACTTTGGCTCCAAGCATAAGCTATCCATCCTTAGCCCAAAAGTGCTCCAAAAGGCTCCAAAATGCACTTCTTTGCTCCTTTAGCCCTTAGAACCTGAAAACATACGAAAATAACTTAAAAAGATTTAAAGAACTAAGAAATAACAACGTAAATGCACAAGAACAAGCCAACTAAGTTGCCTAAATATGCTTCTATCATCTGTAGCCCCCAATATCGACAACTCACTGTTGTAATGATAAGCAAGTAACAAATTTCCGAAGGTGTAATATTACCATCATGTCCCCTTATTGGGAAATACACAAACAATGTCTAGTCAAGCCTCTACCGTGCTCACGCACTACCCCCTTTGGGTAACAGCAGTAACAATAAGATAACATTTCTATAATGTGAACTCTCACAATTGAACACTTGTTCAAAAACTCTTCTGTCAAACAAGTGCTAAGCAAATAATCTCCAAACTACATCTCAAACATGACACCACCAAGACCAAAAATTGTAACCATAGTTACAAGAAGTTTTAATAGAAATAAGTGTCTAATACAATCATGCTACAACTATAGAGTAGATAAACGTAACACACCATGAAGGTCCGGGTAAATCGTTCAGACTAGCCGTTAGTCTGCAGGAGAAATGTAGTCGACGACAAAATTTACTACACGTAGCCTTCAAGAAGACTTCCCTAATACTTGGTATTAAAACTTGCATCACAATATGATACAATAGTGGCACACCTGCCATGTAGTCAAGCCAACGTAGTCCACAACGCCTTAGCAAGCAAATTCATAGTGAAGTTCTCTCGAACTTAGTGAGAAAATGACTACGCTGAGAAGGCTAAAAGAATACTCGAGAATTTGAGGATCAAATCAAGTCCTTCAAATCTAGAGTACGAAAGAACTTGATTGGAAAGCATAACATCAACTACAACAGTAGTTTTCAAGATATTCAATCACCACGGTAAGATTCGTTCAACTGAGTATTTCCTCGGTGATTGAGAAATTAATGGTCACGACTGCACTGCCAATGTCAACAGTTCTCTTAAATAGTGCATCATTTTCAAGGTATTACGAAGTGCAATAGGGTAGACACGTAACCAAGGTTGATTGGAATGCCTTTTAGTACAGAGGGGTAAAAATGGAATTATTGTCAGAATAGCTGTTGATCGAAACATCAGAAGACCCAATAGGTTTTAAGATGGGCAATTTTACCAAGAGGTGTAAAATGTTGTCCATTTGGACCAACGAAACGCGAATTGACTCGTCAAGTCAATCGATAATCACCGTACATCACCAAAATCTCCATATGTACAAGAAACTCATACTAGAAGCATATAGCGATATTTTCCTATCTCTATTCAGACATAGGAAGTGATTATAACGACTTGAACAATTCTTGATCATTTGTAAGTATCGCCAAATCGATACTCGAAAATCCTGATTAGAATAGGATGAGATAAGCTAACGACATTCAAGGCTAGATATTTCTTTTGTTGCTGTAGCAAGAAATACGTTTGCATAACTGGGATAATACACGATAGTGCAATCGTAGACGTTGGTTTAGTTATTCCATTCATCGCTTTCAGAAATTTAGCTCGTTCTCGGTACAAGTGTACTCGAGAAATTGTGAGGTTGGTGAAGATTTTGAACACGTGTCTCTACTGAGAAGTGTTATCTAGCTTTTGAAATAAAGATAATGACTGTTAACTTTAGATCATGAATGAGATAGTTCGCTTTAAATGGTTTTGATAGTTGAAAAATAAAAGTGATACTCCGTCATGCTGTCTCTGCATAGCCGAAACATCTGAAGAATACGTCCTATTGGATTTCAAAAGGATCAGGGTCATCAAAATGTGTAAAGCAAAGATAAGGTGAGACAACACTTCAATTGTGAGGAAAACACTGTAGCAGAAAGGTTTGCCAACAATTTGTCGATAAATCGACAAGATCAAAGATATCTCAGTTTCGCAACACTTTGCAAGAATTTCAACCTTCTTTCGCTAAACCCTTTTTGGAAAAAGGAAAAAGACCTTGCTAAAGATCTACTTTGAAAAAGACTTTATCGGGAGTCGATCTTGCTCCTGAAGATCCAACATGAACACCAATACATTTAAAGGGACCAAAAGTGATTGCCCTTCAGAAAATCTTCTGTCAAATGCTACCACTTTAGCACCAGGTTGTTTCTTCAGACATTTCTAGAATCTTGACGAAGTAACCTTCGTAGGGATTCTAAGAGAGGGTAAACTAATAGGTGCTACCAAAGAAACAAAACCATTTCTAGTTTCCTAACTTGAAGGTTGGTAAAAACGGTGAAAGAAAAACAATAGGATTGATTGGTAAATCCTTGGTGAAACTCAACTCTTGCTACATTTGCCTGGCTGTGGGACTAGCAACTTGTTTCCCAAAACGAAAATTCCTTGGTAAGGAGGTTCATCGTTTTAAGTTTAGGGACGATTGCCAAAAAGATTTTCTAAAATGTTTATAAGTCGCCTTAAGTACCCAAAACTTAGGGAAAGTTTCAAGAATTAGGTTCAAGAACCAATAATACTTACATCACGCGTGTGATGAACGCAATACTACCCAAACTTATGCTCTGATACCAAACTGACACACCCCGACCCAGGATGTCCACTTGGACTCTGAAATCGAGTTATGTTAGCTGACACCTGAAAGGTGACAAAGCCATAAAGTGAAGTGTAGTGGAAAAAGGATGTGAATAAATTTAAACCTAAAAGTGCCTAATCAAAAGAGTGCGCGGGTGAGTGGGATTGAACCCATTTCATACGTGATGTCTCAGCATAAGACTGTATAGTGAATAGGATGAGGGTTATACCACTAAAGATAACCATCACCTTAGATTTACCAGAATCCTCGTTTACACGTAAGCACAACTACTAAACCTAGAGGGGAGAAAAACAAAGTTGAGTTGGTCAACAAAACAACATTTTGTACGAAAACCTTTATTTTTGAACATACTAACCCCTCATCGTAAAACAAGTATAGTTTCCTTAAAATCATACTACGTATAAGTATGAAGATTTAATGTATGCCAACAATATATATCAGAAATATGCCACAATGTATGCCAACAATATATATCAAAAATATGCCACAATAGGAATAATTCACAACAATAGAAATATAGGCATGTGCTTGACAAACATACTAGCACGCAACTCGGAGCCACCTATGGCTTATTAATCTATACTAGCACACAAGTCAGAGTCACATAATGTGACCTGTACGACATGCTTGTGTAATAATAATATACGCTATAGTGCTACGATCACGTGACCTAGAACTTACCGAGTTGGGGCTTCCGAGTTGGTGAGTCAAACCTCAACCAAATCGATATCTGGTTACACAGTTATGATCATGGGGTTGAGGAGAGTTCAAGGGTGTAGGTTACAAGTCACGTTTATAGGGTTTGGACGTCGTTAGAGAGAGTTGCAGAGAGAAGGTGAGAGAGAGACTTTCGGGGAGAGAGAGAATAAAGAGAGAAATAATGCTCTCTAATTGGGTGATGCGTTTGATGGTGATGATCTGATTGGTTGCTTTCAAAGGAGGGAAAGCAATTGATTGGTGAAGGAGAAAAGTAGGGAAAAAGGAATGGTGGTGAGGGATTGGTGGAAAAATCAAATTGAATGATTTGATTGGTTGAGTGTGAAGGGACCGGATCCACTTTTAGGGATAGGATGGATTTGGAATTTTAGATTTTGTACAATTTTAAATGTACAAAATCAGCTTCTTTGATGGTGTTTATTTTATTTATTTTTTTTTTTTTGACATTGTAAATTTGTACATGCGTGTACAAAATTACCCGTGATTAACGTACTTTAACAGAGCGTAACTTTTTCATTATAGATCTGATTCTAGTACGAAACCAGAAAAATGAAACTGAAAACCGAAAATCACGTCCACATCAGATTCTACTTTTTTCCAAAAAGGGTAAAATCGTCAACTTACACCAACGAAAAAGAAATCACAGTGAAAAATAAGGATGGGTCGACACATTTAATGTATGTGGTATTTTTAAATTACTTGATATTTTTATTTTTAATGTGTGTTATAATTTTTTAACCTCACTCCTTGCCTATAGTATACTATAAAACTAAATAAATAAATAAAACTTAATTTTTTAAAATTTATATAGAATAATAATACAATAATACATATTTAATATACAATATATACATACACTATGACTATTGTGTTTTATTGTAAGTTTTTTAGTAGTTTAAAAAATTAAAATAATCAAAATAACTTTTTCTTAATGTGTCGAAATGAGTTACCCATGTGTCAACCTCGTGTAAACCGATTACGAACTTGTCATTAATGGGTTTTCATCGTGTGACCTGATAACGACTTGATTAGTTATAGTTCACCCGAAATCAGTTATTTCCTGTCGTTTACGTGTCATGTTAACGGTCCAAATATAAATCCAATAACCAAATTAATTAAAAAAAATTCTTTTATGTCTTTCATATTCTTTCATAGTGTTCCACAAGTTTCATGGTGTCTATTTAGTGGATTTTCAATATTTATCGAAATCTGAATATGGCCCACCCCAACCCGGAATGTCCACTAGGACTCCAAATCAAATTGTGTTAGCTGACACCTGGAAGGTGACGAAGTCATAAAGTGTAGTGATGTGGAAAATGTGAATAAATTTAAACTTAAAAGTGCCTAAATACAAGAGTGCGACGTGAGCGGGGATGAACCCATTTCACATGTGATTTCAAAGCATAAGTAAAGTACAGTAAGATAGAATAAGGATTATAACCTCAAAGGTAGCTAGCTATACTGAGATTTGCCAAGAATCCTTGTCAATAAGAAAGCTCAGCTACTAAAACCTGGAGGGGCGAAAAATAAGGGTGAGTGGGCCTGAAAATAAAGTTTTATAAAAACCTTTCTGAAAACATTGTAACCGCTCGCCATAAAACAAGTATAGGTTCCTGAAAATCATACTACGTATAAGTATGAAATCAAATGCATGCCAACAATAAATCTAGAAATATGCCACAACCGAATATCTCAACATTAATATGAATATAATTATGTGCTCAATAATCTATAATAGCACGCAAGTTGGAGTCACCTAATGTGACATGTACGATGACACATATTGCTCATCAATCTACGTTAACGCAAGAGTCGGAGTCACTTAATGTGACCTGTACGATAGGCTAAGTGTAATCATATACACTCTAGTACCACGATCACGTGAAGGCTAACGCTATGCGAGGGTCACCTACGAGTCAAAGTCGCCTAATGCGACCTGTACGACAGGCTAGCATCTAACTTGGATCCAAGGCGAGCGTAGGGTGTAGGAGGTGACCAATCACGTGACGAGTAACCCTGGTTCGGGGCGGGAGCACTAACACCGGGGTGTAGCAATGATGAGCGAACTATATGAGCATAAGAATGCCATAATGATGCAATAACTCCAATCAACATAATAAACTTACCTGAACTTACTTGCGCATCTTCTAGAATCATCTTGGTATTTCATAACAGTGCAACGTTTCTCATAACATAATTTAATCATGGCATGAAGTGCATAAATCGATTCAAAAGCATTTTTGGAAACTATCAACCATATATATATATATATACTATAAAAAGGAAAAGACTCACTCACTCGAGGTCTGCGGTACAACTTCCTAGCACGAATATCGAGGCATCACGAACGATCGGCGCCTAGAACAATTATCAAATCAAGTATCAGAATTCTTATCGATAGAACACATAACTTACATAAACACATTCCCAAGGACGTTCTAGAATGGTTTGAAACCCATTGACCAAAAGTCAACCGTCGATTAAAGGTCGGTTGTAGGGTCCATAACCCTATGTAACTCAATCCAAAAGATCTGCACCTTGGATTTTCGATCTATAACTTCCAAAGATCCACATTATGCTTCTAAAACATCATTACCAAAGTTTCATTATCGACCAACGATTGGATGTTCGCCAATTGCAAATTCAAGTGGCAGTCAACGTTTTATTTTTCGAACTTACAAATCCAATTTGAAAAGATCCATATGTCGGATTCCCGATCTGTAAGTTTCTAATATCCTCAAATATTATGTACTATAATGTACTAAAGTTTGGTGATGATCCAACGGTTGGATCATCAATTCATATAAGTATCAAGTGGTGGTCACTATCAAAACTATGTTCAAACGATGAGATTTCATCAATCGGACGTCACATATAGAATTGGGGTATCAAATTTAGCCTAGGAAGGTCAGGAGGTGCCTTGGCCCACGTGTCACTACACACAGCGGTCGACCACCCCAACTCACCGGAAAAATCAACTATTTCTAAAAATTTTCAAATTCTACAGGAATGAAGATCTTAATGAGTAGAGCAAGTTTTATACCTGTGGCCAAGTCCAATTTGGCCAGGAAAAGCTTTAAATCGCCACAAACCTATCGGAACCCTAGAAATGGGTGGCTTTCGATTCGACATCTCCGGTGCTCTGCTGCCTCCAAAGTTGTTTGGGCTTTGTTCTAGGCCTCAAGGGAAGTCTGATGGTGGTGGTAATTAGAGGGAACCGTTTCACAAATGGTGGTTCTCGTCGTGAATCCTTCAGAACCCCCACAGGTTTGATGGTTTATTTCTCCTCAAATCGGGGGTTAAAGGAACTGGGTTTTGGTTGGAAATGGAAGAGGTGTTGATGTTGAGTGACTTCCAGGTGGTGGGTGGCTACGAATCATCGGAAAAACTGCCCAAAAGGGTGTCGGAAAACATGGTGGAAGTCAGCCGAGTCGCGCACGGGAAATGGCTCAAGGTGGATCTGGGTTGGCTACGTCTCCCACTCTCTCCTTTCCCTCATGACCCTTCACCTAATTGGTGAGACTCTTCTGCTTCATCTCCTGATTTGTTCCTCATCTCCCTCTTTTCTCCTCCGATTGGGCAGCTCTGCCCAATCCTTTCTCCTCTATTTCTCTTCCTCCCCGATTCATTTTGTTTCCCCTCTTAGCCACACACATGTGGCATAACAATTTAGTAGTATAAAATAGTATAATATAATTAAAATAGTGATTCCTTCAAAATACTTTCGGATTCGTAGCTCTGTAAAACTTTAACCATAGATCTGATTTTGATTCCGCTTATGCCTACGCATTTGTATCGTTGAGTACTTCAAGAATACGCTAAAAGAATATTTTATACGTCTCACTATATGTTGGCCAACGAAAGTCAATACCCTCGCCTCTAGGGCATTTTTGTAAATTCACATTTTAAAAATAAATAAAAACGTAAAATTAGGGACGGGTTGTCACAATCTACCCACCTTAAAAAAAAATTCGTCCCCAAAATTTGACATCATTTGTTATTCAAATATAGTGAAAAGGCAGCAGAAAATAAATATGTAGAGAAGATATCAAGTTAGGGCAAAGAGAATGCCATTCCGTCACAATTGAAGTGCAGTGATTCCTCTTTCATGCCTCCAAACTCGAACTTTCCTTCTCCTTCAATATAATGCCAAAATATAATACTTTTATAAAAACATAGGGTAAAAAATAGATGTACAAAAGCATAATGTCCAAATACATATATGGAATAACGTTGACACACCCCGACCGAGATCAGGGCGTGCTGGCCGTCACACGGAGGTGACGTAACCATGTGCACGTGCGGAAGCTAATGAAACAGTAATATAAAAGTACGAATAATTTAAAAACTAGCATACAAGGTACTAAAACAAGTGCTAGTGTAAGTGAGACATAAGTCCAGAGCAAGCCTACAGCAGTCCAAAAGAAAATATGCGACAATAGTACACCCGAAGGTGACCCTACGCTGGTGAGTGTCTGTCAGAAAAGCCGGGAGAACCCTCTGGGAAACCACCGAACCAGCTAAGCAACTAAAACCTGGAGGGGCGCAAAACAAAAGCGTGAGTGGGCAAAAACAAATCTTTACGAAAACCATTTAGTAAAATACATTTTAACCCCTCGCCGTAAAACCTGTATACTTCCCAGAAAATAACATATGTACGTATGTATAGATATGCCAATCATGCCCAAGAATATGCCATGTCAGAATCTCATAATAAAATGCAAGTGCTCAGGTATAACTCATATCAATAACATATAATCTAGCAGCCGGAGTCACCTAACGTGACCTGTACAGCTGCATATAGAGCTCAAATCTCGATCTCAAATAACTGAACCTGCCCACAAGTCGGAACCACCTAAAGTGGTTTGTACGACAGGCCTGGGTGTAACATATATATACGCTCTAGTGCTACGATCACGTGAAGGCTGTGCGAATAATCGCGGGTCACCTACGAGTCGGAACCACCTAATGTGGTCTGTACGACAGGACTGTGCACCTAACTTGGATCCAAGCTGAGCGTGTGGTGCGGGAGGTGAACATCACGTGAAGGACTGTGCCCTACTCTGGGCGGGAGCACTAACACCGGGGGTGCAGGTTATGAGCTCTCTAAGCATCTCAACTACTACTGAATGTAAATATGAATAACACTTACCTGGCACTTACCTGTGCGTCCACAGCACCCAATATGCATATGTATATATATATATGCAACTACTAACATAACCAACGATGCATGAATAATGATAATGTAATGCATGGCATAAACTAATAAACATTAATTTAATTTCTGGGAAAAATATAGTATATAGGTATATACGGAAAACCAAAAGCCTACTCACTGGTAAGTGGAAGGGTCGTAGCCCCCCTGCCTCGAGTGACCACGCTCGTCCTCGGGGTACGTATCACCTATACGCGAAACAACTACAAAAACGTTAATTTAAAAGCACATAACCAACTTCTCGTAATAACTTCTCATACATTGCTCAAATTGGACAAATGAATATACCAACGTGCTCTACACAACCTTAGGATCACACCCATATTTTTAGAAAAAATTTTCTCCGCCGCACGCGCCCCCACGCGCCGGCCAAGGCACGGCCACACGCGCCGGCCACGAGCAGGCACGTGCCTGGCACGCTGACGGCGTCAAATGACGTCGTGAGGAATATTCCGTCTCCTTCCCCGGCAAACCTCCGGTGCCGTCGCCGGCGCCGGAAAATCGCAAAACCTGTAAATCGTGTTTTCTCTCTCGTTTTTCAACCATTTTTCGTGATTCTTGCACCAAAATGAAGCCTAAGACTAGTAGAACACGATCATACAAGTTTTAAGGGTCAAAAACTACTAGATCATACCTGTCCAAACCACCCAATTCCGGCCAACTCCAAATGCAGTGATTCTGACGTCAAAACTCTTCCAACGAAACACTCCGAGGCTCCTTGGGACCTTACCAAGTCACCTACGAGCTTCAAAATCCCAAAAACGTGCTAAATTATTTTTGCATGAATAGTACTCAAATTGGAGCTTGTGAAATCGACGTGAAAACGTCGGTGTTCTTACCTGAAAATGGTACGATTGTGCTCCCCTCAACCTCACGAGCTCGAATATGGGTTTAGTTCCCTCGATCTGCAAAGATTTGATGGGTTCTTGGTGTGTCCGTACGTATGTGTTTGAAAAGGGGAGGAAAGGGAGCACGGGAGAGAGACAGGGAAAGGGACAGAGAGAAGTGGAGTGTGTGGGAGTGTGTGTATAGTTCCAAACATGCCAACAAGGCTCACAACGACGATTAAACGTAAAAGAAACAAACTAGGGGTAAAAGTGTCATTTCACACGCACGTTTTAGATAATTTCGGGACGGGATGTCACAACGTAGAAATAGTTGTATTGAAATTAAAGCTGAACATAGACAAATTTTGCCTATGCACTTGTAGCGTCATGTACTTCGAGAATAAGTGTAGCATCTTTGGGTCAAGCCAAATAGACAAATTTTGCCTACGCACTTGTAGCGTCATGTACTCCGAGAACAAGTGTAGCATCTTTGGGTCAAGCCAAATAATAAATATATAGATATATAACTAAAAATGCTAATGTAAATGGACCTACTTGTTCACTTACTTAACGATCTCAACGAATAAGTTATCGATATTACGGTCTGCAACCCATAATATCAACAGCTCATTGTTCTCTCGATAAGTACGCAACTAATTCTCGAGGGTGCAATATTACCATCATGCCCCCATTGGAAAATACACATACATCATCTGATTAACGCCTTAACCGCACTCACGTACTACCCTCTCAAGCAACAATGCAAATAGCACACAATTTCCTAAATTGTAATCTCGATTATTCGAATATATGTTCACAATACTTATCGATCTCAGTATAGGTGGCTATCTTTGAGGGTATAATCCTTATTCTATCTTACTATACTTTACTTATGCTCTAACATTCCGTGTGAAACGGGTTCATTCCCGCTCATAGCGCACTCTTGTATTTAGGCACTTTTAGGTTTAAATTTATTCACATTTCCACATCACTACACTTTATGGCTTCGTCACCTTCCAGGTGTGGGCCAGAACAACTCAATTCAGAGTCCTAGTGGACATTCCGAGTCGGGGTGTGTCAAAATATTTTTAGATTAAAATGTTCATAAAATTAAATTAGGATAGTCTACATATTTTTTTTAAATAGTTATTTTAAGAAAAAAAATTATCCTAAATTCATTCTTTAATAATCTCAGCTAAAAATTTAACCCATAAGGGTTGGAAGAGAAAAACTGTTTCTAGGTTAAAACCTTTTTTAGGTTAAAAATTTTAGGTTTTAACCTAAAGGTTGGAGAGTCTAAGGAGGTGGGAAAGTGAGCTAAACCTCAAAATAGACTAGTAATAATGTGGTTCAAATGTTTCTTTAGAGAGAATCGAACCTAAAACATATCACTTATAAGTGAAGAGAAATGTTATTAGACTGTAGTATTAAATGACGACATCTTCATTTATTCTTATATTAGGGATAAAAATGGTGAACATGGACAATGTTAAACAAAGATTGACAAAAGCTTCTTATGATAAATAATACTTGAACATACACCAAATATAATTTCAATTGAAGGTCTTAATGTACCATTAATTAGTACTACATTTTAATAGCATTCATTTTATTTGTAAATGAGATATTTCACGCTCAATTCTAATGGTGGGTTCAGAAAAATAGAATCGAAAACCGAGCCGAAACCGAAAAAACCTAAACCCCAAAAAAGAAAAAAAAAATTCCAGCCGAATTTGAAAAACCAAAACAGAGCTGACATTTGTCGGTTCGGATTCTGTTTCAGTGGTTAGAAACCAAATCGAATTGAAGTATTGCAAAACGACGTTGGTTTGCGGTTTACATTAATTGACTCCTTCGCCAAGTCCAGTCTCCCCCCCCCCCCCCCCCTTCTCTCTCTCTCGTCTTCTTCGAAGAGTCGAAAGATCCAAAGTTAACCGAGGAGGAACTCGCTGTCGCTGCCACTAGCCGTCTCACTCTCACACCTCGCCGACTTCTCCTGGCCGTTGCGCATCCAGAACTCGAATCAATAACGTATTCTCTCTCTCTCTCTCTATATTTTTGCATCTTGTCTATTTATGTCTTGGTTCCAGGAATTTGTGTTTTGTTTGGCAGTGTTTGTCTATTTATGTCTTGGTTCCAGGAACTTCTCCTGGCCTGTGCTTTGTTCTTATCTGATGTGCATGTTTGGCAGTGTTTTTGTTCTTCCACTTTCCACTCGGGAATATAAACCTACGGAAATCAGTTGCAGTCTTTTATTCTTATGTCTGTGTTTGGTTGCTGTGCTTTGTTCTTATCTGATGTGCATGTTTGGCAGTTGCCTTTACGGGTGTTTTAGTTGTTAGATTTGATTTCCACAAATATTAAATTTTTTTTATTTCAGTCTCAGTCATTCATTTTTGGGACCACAATGCTACCTACTACAGAAAAATTCCCCTTACTATAGGGTTGGTTTTATAGAATATAATATTATATCAAACATTAATCAACTCATCAACTATTGGAGTATAAAATCAGGTGATATTGTTAGTATACACCACTCACTTTCAATGTATGTGACTCCAACAGCTAGAACTTGTCAAAATAAAAAACCTCAACCACTATATGTACAAATATGAAAGAAAAAGGAAATTGCTTTTGGATTTTGGATTTTGGTTTTTGGCTGAGAAAGAATTAGAACTTGATTCGAGTGGAGCTGCAGAGAACATTCAACCTGTTGTGCTCCACAGTTTCAGGAAGAAAATAAGATCACAAGGCAAATCCAAGCATTATACAAGAATGGGAAGCAATCAAGGAGATGGAGCAGAGACAGAGAGGTACATTTATAATCTTTGTTTTCACTTTTTATTGAAAAATGAAAACTCAATACTAGTTTAATAACTATTTTCTTAAACTAAAACCTAAAAACGAAATGGTTATTAAACAGCCCAAAATAAGCGAAAAGTGTTTAAATTTTGATGGTGGTCGCGTTACAGCAGGTGTGCAGTGGTTAGTGGTGCAAACAAGGGTATTGGCTTGGAGGTGGTGAGGCAGCTTGCATCTCAAGGGGTGGTGGTGGTGTTGACGGCCAGGGATGAGACGAGGGGAGGAGAAGCAACATCAAAGCTCCACAAGTTGGGTCTGTCAAATGTTGTCTTCCATCAACTTGATGTCTTGAATCCAGTTAGCATCCACTCCCTGGCCAAGTTCATACACGCCAGATTTGGCAGGCTTGATATCTTGGTATGGCCAAATTTTTCTCTCTCCTATTCGGGATTTTGTTATATTTAATGACAAATTCATTTTACCCCTTGAAAATTATTGAAAAAGCAAAGGTTAAATTGAACTGCCACGGTCAATCGAGGATGCCAATTGGTTGTTATCAATGTCTCGCTTCGGTGAGTTGATATGACCTTGCTGTTTTAGCGATAGTTTGACATGGCCTCATTGTTGTAGTGATGATTTTACATGTGCATCCATTGTCAGATCCATTGCGTCTACCATTTTTGTGACATATTTGTATTGTTTGCTTGTACTCTTGTGATGGCCGTGTAAAGATTACTTTATTTGTTAGTTGTTTAAATTCATCATTTAAAAAAAAAAAATGTGTAGATATCATTTTTCAAAAAATATTGTGCCCCAAACAACTTGTTTTAGTAGCCATATTAGGCAAATCGGTACATTTCCTATGTACGAACACAGTGATAATATTTGTTAAGACTCCAAAATGTTGTGTGAAAAATTGACCACTTGATTTCTGCAGGTTAATAATGCTGGAGCTAATGGAGCACTGTTGGATGAGAAAGTTATAAAATCCCTAAACATTGACCCCAAAACTTGGGTAAGTTATGGATTTCTCCTTTCTCACGAGAAGCACTTACGTAAAATAAGGACGCGAATGCGGAGTCTCAAACAAATTACACGACACCATATGGGATACTTAAAATACATGAAGTTCTGTTATTAGTTTGAGATATCACAGTGACGTCTTGAGGTGTAGGCCTTCTTACAATTATACCTAGCCACACCACAACCAAGATTCACAGCAGCTTTTTAACAAGGAGTTGTGTTTGTTCAGCTTTCAGGGAAAGCGGTGAACCAAATCCAAGGTGTAATTAAATACACTTATGAGAAGGCTGAGGAATGCTTAAATACAAATTACTACGGGGTTAAAAGACTAACCGAGGCACTTCTCCCACTCTTGCAACTCTCCACTCTAGGAGCAAGAATTGTCAATGTCTCCTCCCTGAGGAGTGAACTCAAGGTAAAAATACACAATGAAGCAAAAATTAACCAACAAAGGTTTATGTTCATTAGCTAGACGAGTCTGGCAAGAGATAATTTCCTTGATATCATATATTTCATCCATCGACAAATAGTCTTTTTTCTCTCCTTAACTTGCTGCTGGAAAATAACCCTCAATCGATATAATCTCCTTCCAAGTCCTAGCTAGCAACACAAGATGAAGCAAAATTTCATATTTCCTAATTAAAGTTGTTAAATTCCATGCAGAGAATACCAAGTGAAGAGATCCGAAATGAGCTCGGGGATGTAGAAGCATTGACAGAGGAGAAAGTGGATGCAGTTTTGACAAGATTTCTGCATGATTTTAAACGAAACGAACTCGAAGTGAATGGATGGACAATGATGTTACCTGCATATAGCATTTCCAAAGCCACCCTCAATGCCTACACTAGAATCCTTGCCAACAAGTACCCAAACATGTGCATCAACTGTGTGCATCCAGGCTTTGTTAATACAGACCTCAATTGGCATACAGGGACCATGACTGTCGAAGAAGGGTCTGCCGGTCTGGTCAAGTTGGCTCTTCTACCCTGTGGAGGCCCTTCCGGCTGCTATTTCGATCAAACTGAAGTCGCAGATTTTTAATGATAAAGACATATATACATGTAAGGTTTCTGAATTCTCACCCCTATATGTACAAGACTGATGTAATATTTCAAGTTAGAACGCGTCTTTCTCTAGTTTGGCCAATGGAGAAATACGTCACGGAAAACCATATAAATCAGTTCATGGGATGAAAAGAGCATGTGTTTTGGACACTATGAAATTTAGAAAAATGCGGAGGCCATGTCCAACAGGGCCGGCTGAAGGGTTGTATGCCAAAATATGACCTTTTGTGATCCACTGGGCCAAAATCCAGCCCTATGGCCAGCAGGCTGGGCATCTTCAGCCAGCCAGCCAGCCAGGTCGAAAAGTTGGACTCAATTGTCAGCAACCCGCATGCGAGTCAGCTAGCCGTTAGATTTGAATTTATTTTATTTATTTGAGACGTATATAAAAGCCATTTCTAAACCAATTCTTACATCTTTTTCACCCTTTCATATTATCTTACATCATTTTATTTCAATTCTTTACATTCTTTAAACTCCTATCTAAAAAATTAATTAATTATTTTTTTAAGCCAAATTAACATAGCATTTCGAAAAATTATTAAGATTACATAAAAATAAGAAATAAGGAGAGTTAATCATTTATAACTATGGTAATTTAATTCAATTAACCAATAAAGTTAAAAAACAAACTTAAAAATAATAAATTATTGAGGAGGCTACAAAATAGCTCCCTCGGTTGGAGATGATATACAAATATGGCATGGCATTGTTTCATTAAAAAAAATAATTTCTTGCAGACCTATAATCTGGATGGGGGCTAAACATAGCCCTTTCGGTTGGAGGTGGCCTAAGAAGACTCTTAAAAGTGGGACCATCCATGGATTCTCTATCACCTTATGTTTTGCACAATAGTTTATAATATTGACACGGAATTGACGTTAAAGTGTGAGGTGATAGAAAATCCATGGAGAGTTTCACTTTGAGTCTCCTTAGCATTCCTCTGGAATTTAAGCAAATAAACACAGTCAATATGTTACTAGACCCCTAAGAATGAGAGAGTGTTCAAAAGATCAAAAGATTATTGGGTCTCATTTGTAGACTCTTTTTTTAGGGTAATTATCATTTTACTACCCTTAAGTTTCGTGGTTTTCAACATTAGGTTGATGAAGTTTTTTTCGTTCCAGAGTCATACCTAAAGTGTTAATTTTGGGTTCTTCCTCTGCATCTCCAGATTGCTCAGGCTCCAGCTCTTTGTCGCCAACCCGTTCGCTGACTTCCCTTTCCTAATCTTCTCGCTGTTGTTTCTCGCCTTGGTTTGCTGTTGGTGCATAGAGGTTGCATAAGAGGCACTGTAGCACTTGTTTCCCACCTAGGTCCGCCATTGTATCTTTTCATCTACGACCTTCAGTGATCGCACGATCTGGATCTGAAATCTTCCATTCCATATGCGACCTTCCGCCATTGTTTGAATTTGGTACAGAGGAGGGAAGAGATTTCTTTAGGGTCGTGGTTTGTCGTAGAGGAGAGAAAGGAGGGAGGGGATCGGGGGTTGAGGGTGGGTGTGTGGAGAAAAGGGAGGGAGGGGGTCGGGGTTGAGCCGATAAATTTTTTTTTTTTTAATTTTTTTAATATTTGTGTGGCCCCTATGACACGTGGCACTTTGTCACTATCCACGTGAGCTCCACGTTACCAGTTAACGGCTGATTTAACAACCAAACTAACGGATGTATGAAACTATCCCAAAATTAACATTTTAGGTATGACTCTAGGATGAAAAAAACTTTATGTACCAAATGTTGAAAACCACGAAATTTGAGGGTAGTAAATTGATATTTACCCTCTTTTTTTAATGTATTTAGAGTGCTTTTAGACTGTTTTATGCATTTATAAGGTCAAAGGAGCGTGCATTTGGACACTTTGAAATTTAAGCAAATAAACACATTCAATATGTTAGTAGGCCCCAAAAAATGAGTATTGGAAAGATCAAAACTTATTAGGTGTCATTTGTACATATATATATATATATATCTTCTTTTTTTTTTTTTGGACTCTAAGATAAACAAAACCACAATTAAAAAGAAAAATGTTAGAGAGATGACATTTTGTAGACTCACATCTAAACCATGCATCTCCCTATTAGACATAGGACATACTTATATTGTGGACTCTACTTCTGTTAAGGAGATGGTTTAGAAATGGTTCACAAAACCTGAACTCCATTACATCACCCTTGATAGAAAAATAAAATTTGATTCGAACACAAGAATCCCTCTAAAGTCTTTACACGTAATTGCACAAATGACACTCGAACTCGGTCATATTAAATTAAAAATAAGAATCTCTCAAGTCTTAGACAAATTATTGTACAAACGGGAAGCTTAGAGATAAGAAGAATAGGTGATACAAAATTTACATTAGGCTGGCAAGAGTACAAAACTCTACTTGAAAGAATTAGAGACGCTGACTGTGTCATTGAGTGCCCTTGTACAAGTGAAGACTCACACGTGCTCAACCTCTATCACCTATAGGTAATATTAGACAAGTTTCCCTTGAAGTGGATACCAGAATGTGATAAGAACCACCTCCAATAAGTGCTTCAACCTTAACAGTGCAGCAATGGAGGGAATGGCATATGGAAGAAGAAGGAGCTGAGCTCCAGAGATATATTTTTTTATTGATAAAAGTTCCTAACTGTTACAAAAGGGAATGAGCTATTGCTCCATTTAATGTCTCAGCCCACCAAAGGTGCCAGCTAGACATTGCTCAAACAAACTAACTTCACAGAAGAATAAATTAACATAACAGAATTTTAAACTACTAATATTAATGACTAAGAAAATCACTAATCCTTTCATCGTTCCCCCCTTGAAGAACAACCTGGTTCTCAAGGTTATTAATGCGGAAATTCTGTAACCTGGAATGGAATTCTGCATAGTCTTCCTATGTAGCATTACTTTGTTCTTGTCCTACCCAGTGGATCAACAATTGTACTCCAGCCGCAGCACCCTTCTTGTACATCCTCCTAGCTAGGATTGCCAAAGGAGAATCCTGCATTTTTCTATTATCAGTAACCTCTGACAATGCAGTAGTAGGTTGAACCTAACTCCCAAGTTGCTTCTTGAGACAACTGACATGAAACACAAGATGTTTCTTGGAACCAAAAGGTAGGTTCAGAGCTTCAACCTATATGCAACTGGACAACCATTTTAGTGATCTCATAGGGACCATAAAACCTGGGAAGAAGACCCTTATTATGTCTATATTATGGGGCCAATGCACTAGTTTTGAATTTGGACAAAACAATATTTTGTATACCACTCAAGGGATTAGAGTGAGAGAAAGGGCAAAGTGCGTGTGAGTGAAAATAGAAGATTAGAGTGAGAGAAAGGGCAAAGTGTGTGTGAGTGAAAATAGAAGATATAAAGA
This sequence comes from Pyrus communis, assembly GCF_041283825.1. Taxonomy (NCBI): domain Eukaryota; kingdom Viridiplantae; phylum Streptophyta; class Magnoliopsida; order Rosales; family Rosaceae; genus Pyrus; species Pyrus communis. The sequence goes on from NC_142567.1 coordinate 16,287,976, forward strand.
GTGTATTTCTTGTTCTTGTTCTTTCAAGTTTATAGTCAAGTTCTTAATTCTAGAGATTTGGCAAGATTATTGGTTGTACTCATTATTGATATAGTGAAAGATTGTTGTTGCTGTCCTGTGGACGTAGGCACATATAGCTAAACTACATTAATTATTGGTGTTATTTACCTTGGTTATTCTGTTTTTGATTTCCAAGTTCGTTCATTTTTTCCATTCTTAAATGCAATATTCACAACAAGTGGTATCAGAGCCAAGTTTGACTGATATCCATGCGACTTGTTTTAACTGGGTAACGTGGAAATCAAGAATGGTATACATGCTTTACTAAAGGTGTTAAGAGTACACGAACAAGTATGTCTGATGCTGATTGGACAAAGATGAAGATGAGTGATGTTTTCTGGCAAATAAGTCTATAATTGCCTTTGCCAATGAGAATGGCAGTTCTGATTAGGGGAGTCTGATCAAGAGAAGTCTGATCAAAATGAGCTTGGTCAAGAGATGTTCGATCAGGGGAGTCTGGTCATGGGTATTTCGATCAGGAGAAGTCTGGTCAAGAGAAGTCTGATCAAGAGGAGCATGGTCAAGAGATGTTCAATCAAGGGGAGTCTAGTCATGAGTAGTTCAATCAAAGGGAGCCTTATTATGAGAAGTTCGATAAATGGAAGTTTGATCAAGAAGAGCAATCCTACTTTGGTACACCTTCCTCATGGTCTGGAGGGGGAGATTGTTAGGTTTTTCCAGCCCATGATGAGTTGTCCTAAGTCTATTAGGAATTATAGACTTAGAAGATTTAATTGTTTTCCTAATTGGAGTGGTTTTCTCAATTGGAGTTGTTTTCTGAATTGGAGTTGTTTCCTCGATTGAAGTTTTTTTACCCAATTTAAAATGTTTTCCCAATTGGAGTTGGTTTATCAATTGGAGAATGATTCATAACTAGATTCCAATTTGACAGGGGTGAGCGAGTTTAAAAACTCTTTGTCTTTCCTCAACCTACATGCCCATTCAGCAAAAGACCTTTGTTTGAACCGTTCAAAAAAGGCAACTTGGAGGTTGCTCATTGGTTTGTATAAAACAACTGCGATGAAGTCTCACCATTCCACAAACATCATGAGGCATTGATAAAGGCCCCATATCCTTCAAATTGAGTTGAAATGCATAGACAATTATTTTCACATTTGGTTTCCCCAACATGTAAGTGTTTTTATTTTTAGATGAAATTGATTTTCTCCATTGCAAAAACTTACACATATAGTGGTTTTTGGGGTTTACTATATGTGACAGCTAATAGAGGGCAAATCGCCCTTGTTGGACGAAGAATTACTCCAACTAGCATTTGGTCCTTTTCGAGCCAAAACGTACTTTGATTGTCATGTGAAAGGAGTTAAATTCTTGACAACTAAATGGGACGATAAATTGTGCACTCAAAACAGTGGAGTTTTTGTCCCGAGGGTAAATGAAAATAGTTTTTTCTTTGCCAAACTTTTAAGTAAGGTTCAATTGTTACACACAAACCATAAGGAAGTTATGATGCCTAAGTGTCATTGGTATGATATGAACCCAAACAAAGCAGGCAGTCTCACTCAAGATATGTACTTGTTATCTGTCAACACAAACACCCGATAGTTTGAGGATGTTCACTACATCCTTGCCAATAAAGGCACTGGGTGGTTGGAAAGTAGCAGAATTCATATAACATGAAAATATTTGGGACTTGTCAAAACCATAGCAGAATGACAAAACCAAAATGTTCACCAAGAGGATTCATCCGCAACCACCCAAAACCTTTGTAACAACCCGTCCCCAATTATTATGATTTTTATAATTTTAAAATGTGAATTTACGAAAATGCCCTTCAATGCAACTGTTGACTTTTGTTGACTATCGTGTTATGTCATGTAAGGTTCATTTTCTTGGCGTATCCTCGTAGTACTCGTCACTACGAACGTGTGGTCATAAACGAACCGTGATTTGAAGTTATAACGAAGGAGATATTAACGTTTAAAGTCGAAGGCATTTTAGTAAATTAGTTATTTTCTAGAAAGCTCAAGATTTTTGGAGCAAACTCTGGAAAGCCACGTGTGTGGCCTAGATTTAAAGATAGAAAAGATGGGCGGTGGAGATGAAGTATAAAGGAGAGAAAGGAGGGGCGGAACGCCCAATTAGAAAGAAGAGAAAGAGAGAGTAACCAATGGGGGAGAGAAGAAAGGAGGGGAAAGGAGAGAGTGGAGGAGCATCGGATCACCCTTGACTTGGTTTCTCCCCATTGACCCGATCGAATTCCTACACACCCCGACGCCAATTCAGGTGTTTTTCCGACAAATTGATCGTTGATATCACCTGCACACGACTTCATGAGCCTTCTTCTTCTATTTCCACCCCAAATCAGATGGTTTTTGGTCTTGATTTCGTAGGGATAGGGTCGGCGACATTATAGGGGAGATCAGAGGAATTCCACCATTTCTGAAGGCAAAACCTTCGATCACTACCACCATTAACCTTCCCTTGAGCTCAGGAATAACGCCCAATCATTTGTTGGAGCGTCGGAGTCGATAAGAGGACGAATAAAAAAATCACCCTTTATAGGGTTTCCGACGGGTTTTAGTGAAATTGGGGCTTTTCTCGGCCAAATTGGCCTTGGCCATAGGTACAAAAGTTACTCTACTCATTGAGATCTTCATTTTTGGGAAGGTTGAGAATTTTTAGAAATAGTTGAATTTTCCGGCGAGTCTGGGCGGCCGACCGCCACCTGCGAAGGCGCATGTGGCGGCGCATGGGCCAAGATGTCCCCTCACCTTCCTAGGCTAAATTTGAGTGCTCGATTTCATTTGTGAAGTCCGATTGATGAATTTCCATCATTTGAACGTAGTTCCATTAAGGTCCGCCGCTTGATTATTATAGCAATCGACGATCCAACAATTGGATCGTCACCAAATTTTGATACATTATAATACGTAATATTTGACGATATTAGAAACTTACGGATTGGGAATCTAACGTACGGATCTTCCCGAATAGGATATGTAAGTTATAAGTTCTATTGATAAGAATTCTAAGACTTGATTTGATAATTGTTCTAGGCACCGATCGTTCGTGACGCCTTGATGTTTATGCTAGGGAGTTGTAGCGCGGACTCTAGGTGAGTGGGCTTTTGCTGTAATACACACACACACACACACACATATATGTTTTCCATTTTTCCAGAAATTGTTTTAAATGGATTTCCGTTTTTAAATGCCATGTCAATTGCATTACATTTTAGGATCTGCATTAGTATAGATGTGCATATTATTGCATGACGTTGTGGATGCCCAGGTAAGCTTCAGGTGAGTACATATTGATGATAGTGATTGCAAAGTATATGGTTATGTTTAAATGCAATTAGTGCTCATTATCCTGCACCTAGTGTTAATGCTCTGCCCGAGGCCAAGGCCATCCTTCACGTGATCGTTCACCTCCCACATCACACGCTCACCTTGGATCCAAGGTAAGTGCCAGCCTGTCGTACATACCACATTAGGTGGTTTCGACTCGTAGGTGACTTGCGATATTTTGCACAGCCTTCATGTGATCGTAGCACTTGAGCGTACTTATTTACACCCAGCCTATTGTACAGACCATATTAAGTGGTTCCGACTCGTGTGCAGGAATTGGTTAATGAGCTATAGGTTCAGCCGTATAGGTCACGTTAGGTGACTTCGACTGGTATATCATTTTACATTGATTTATTTCACCTGGCTTACTTATTTCATTGCTAAGATACTTGACATGACATATACTCGGTTTTCACTACTCTCGAGAATGATTTCTATATACGTATGTATTATTATTTTCTGGAAAATTATGCAGGTTTTACGACGAGGGGTTATAACGTTTTTAAAAGGTTTTTATTAAAAACTTTATTTTCAAGCCCACTCACCCTTGTTTTGCGCCCCTCCAGGTTTTAGCTACTAAAAGTTTGTATCGACGGGGATTCTTGGCAAATCCCAGTATAGGTGGCCACCTCCAAGGGTATGATCCTTACCCACAATATTGTACTTTGCTTATGCTCTGACGTCAAATGGGTTCATCCCCGCTCACAGCGCACTCTTTTCTTTAAGTACTTTTAGGTTTAAATTTATTCACATTTTCCACATCACTATACTTTATGACTTCGTCACCTTCGATGTGTCAGCCAACACAACTTAATTCGGAGTCCTAGTGGACATTCTGGGTCGGGTGTGTCAGATTGGTATCAGAGCATAAGTTGGGCAGTATTGCGTTCATCACACGCGTGATGAAAGCATTCATGGTTTTTGAGCCTAATGTTCGGATCTTTCCACCTCGTCAAATACGAAAAATGTGTTAGCTTTTCCTAAGTTTTGAATAGTTTTGTTGACTTGTCGACGTCTTAGAAGAACACTTTGGCGAATGCCTTTAGACTTAAAGTGAAGAAATTCCCTGCCAAGGGAAGATGTAGATTTGAGGCAAGTTGATGGCCTAAAGTAGGGCTAATGTAATTGTGTATCATTGGAGACTTTACCAACTAATTCTATCCTTATCCTTTAGCCATCAGTATTAAACCTTTTGAGATTGGAAATCCGAAATAGTTTTGATTCATTGGCAGTATTCGTTAAAATACCATCTATTAGAATTCCTTTGAAGTCTACTTTTGTAAAGACTCTAGAAATGTCTCATGTGACAATGGTGCTAAAGTGGTAGCGCTCAACGAAAGAACATCTTGGGAAAATCACTTTTGGTCCCTAATAGCTCTAATACTTTTGTGATGTTACTTTTCGATCATCAAGAAACCTTGTTAACTCATTCTTAAATTCGACCTTTCTACTTTTGGCCTGAGACAACCACAAAATTGTTTAGTCTTTAGGTAAAATTCATCATTTTTGAAATTGTCTGACTCTTTGATATTTTAGTCTGCATCAGCTCTGTTCATACCCTCAGTTTCACCTCTTGGTATTAAAGGTATTTAGTTGATTTTGAGCCATTCATCTATTCCCCATATTGATGCGAGATTTATACGCACACAAATTAAACCCTCTTTTCGTCAAATTGTAGTATAGGTGCAAGTAGGGATCGTTCTGGACCGGGGATTAGGAGGGATTGTTAATCACTTGGATTTGACTCAAAAACGTAAAAACACAATATAAAACACTAAACTAGACTCAAAGAATGCAAAACTAAACTTTAAAACACTAAAACAAACCAAAAGACTCAAAACAACACAAACACACTCAAATCTGCCTAAAAACCACTTTCTGGGCAGATTTGAGCACAAACACAAATTTGGACGAAATTAAGTAATAACTTGACTCAAGAACGTAAAAACACAATATAAAACACTAAACTAACTTAAAGAATGTAAAACTAAACACTTAAAACATTAAAACAAACCAAAAGACTCAAACATCACCCAAAACACTCAAAACTGCCTTAAAATCACTTTCTGGGCAGTTTTGAGCACTTTGGTGAATTTGGACGAAATTGGGAAATAAAATGAATCAAAACACTTTAAAACATAAACTAAACAAATTCTAAACACTAAAGAACAAGAAAGTAAAGGGGGGTTTTAAATTGACGAGAATTGAAATAACAAAACAAGTTAATAAACTAAACAGATTGTAAAACGAATGTGATGATATTGAATGGATTGAAGCTAGCTAAGGGGTTCATCTCCACACATGTTACACTTGCATAATAAAATGATTTCCAATTGCATTTCAATAAATTATGAAACTCATTTAGAAGTAATCAAATCAAAATGCAAGTATAAACATTTATTTCGAATCCCCCCCTAGCCAAGGGGGGTTTAGTTCCTTATGGTACAAAACAAAGAGAATCAAAGAAACACCTAAACATTCCAACAACTCAAACTTGAATTGTATGAACGTTTAGGCCCTCTTCTCTTCCATTCCTCATTCGTACAAAACAAAGAGTATTGAAATTAAACATTGAAATCAAAGAAACACCTAAACATTCCAACAACTCAAACTTGAATTGTATGAACGTTTAGGCACTCTTCTCTTCCTCTTCGTTGTAGCACAAGGTCTAAGGATAGTTTGATGGTGTGAATGGTTTGGGGAGTGGTGGAGGAATGGAAGAGGAGTGGTGGAAATGGAAGGATGGTGTTTGGATTGTAAGGGAGGGCACGGCACAAGGGAGTTTGATGGTCTACATTCTGAAAATGGAGAGTTTGTGGTGTGTTGTGTATGAAATGAGATGTTTTTGAATGAATGAATGCAAGGGTATTTATAGGAGTAGTGGAGGGAACATATGGCTATGTTATTTGTAGGTGAAGTAAGTGTGTGAGGTTGGTGAAGTAAGTGGAGGTTGTAGGTGAAGTAGGTGGATGTTGTAGGTGAAGTAGGTGGATGTTGTAGGTGAAGTGGATGTTGTAGGTGAAGTAGGTGGATGTTGTAGGTGAAGTGGATGTTGTAGGTGAAGTAGGTGGATGTTGTAGGTGAAGTAGGTGGATGATATGTTAAGTGATAAGTGATAAGTGATATGATATGTGGTTATGATATGATAAGTGGTTAAGTGGTGATGATAAGTGATAAGTGATTAAGTGATATGATATGTGGTGATGATAAGTGATAAGTGCATGTGGGTTAACTAATGAAGGAAATGCATGTGCAATGACAATGTGTTAGAATGGATGTGTGTTATGCATGGCATGATTCGGATTAGGAAAGGTTTAAATGTCCTAAAACTAAAGAGAACAAGGTTCCAACACTTTGGCTCCAATTAGGTCTTCAATTTCGTCCAACACTTTGGCTTCAAGCATAAGCTATCCGTCCTTAGCCCAAAAGTGCTCCAAAAGTCTCCAAAATGCATCTTTTTGCTCCTTTAGCCCTTTGGACCTACAAACACACGAAAATAGCTTAAAGTACTAAAATAACTAAAGAAACATAACGTAAATGTACGAGAACAAGCCATTTAAGTCGCATAAATATGCTCCTATCAAATACCCCCACACTTAGCTTTTGCTAGTCCTCGAGCAAAACAGAAAAACAAAACAAAAAGAACAAAACACAACCTACACCTTCCAACAATCGTATCAGGGACTTCCAATGCACATGACAAGTTAAAAAGCATTATTCTCACAGATTTGAGCCATCTTTACACTTAAGTACATTCTTAATCATAGTCACCACATACTAGTTCACAATTAAGCATTTAAAACCTTGTTTTGAATGTAGTAACATGCCTTAGAGAATTCCCTCAATTTCTTACTAGATGTACTCTCGTTTTTCACACAGATTTTCTGACTACACACCCTACACTAGGTATATGTGAGAAGATTGATGTAAACATGTAGACGAACACTCACATATGTTATAATAAGGAAAGCATTTTCTGGAGTTAATAAGCATGTTTAGATATGATCTCATGAATGGAATGCTACTACTTAGACGCGAGAACCAGTGACACCATAAGCTCATACCAAGTTCAAACTCCACAATTGAAATACATAACACTCAATATAGAAGTCAAGGGTTGTAACGGGGCTTGGGGTAATTGGCTAAAAATGAAAGGTAAGGATAACAAACGTTCTTCAAGCAATAGTGAGCAAATTATTGAATTAGGCACTTAGAATTTCCTTTAGAATGCAGAAGTCAACTTTGATCACTCAAAGGGGAATTACACAGAACTTAGGGCCATATTCATCTTTTTTTGGACCCTTTCTTCAACCATCAACGCTCGTGAGTTCATTTTCACTTATTTTCATTTTTTTTTTAAGCTCTTTTTTTCTTTCTTTCTTTCTTTTCTCTTTTTTTTTTTTTTTCTTTTCTTTTTCTTTTCTTTTGAATCTCAAAACATAAACACTTAAACATTCTCTCCCCCACACTTATTTTCTTTCATAATGTAACTCAAAAGGAATTCAATTAAGTCATGCTCACTATCTTTTAAGAACAAGGGTGGGGATTGTCCTAAACTAGGCTAGGTGAGGAAAATGTGGGTAAACAAAGAATAAAGGCTAAACAAGGCTCAACGGGGTTAAAACTTACAACATATACGAAGTATGGAAAGTAAGGCTATTTGGCTATGGTGGTGGTCACTACACAACTTCTTCTTGAATATGTGTTATGGAAATCAATAACATGCTTTGAATGAAATGGGCATGAGTTCTAGCATTTGGAACTATATGATAAAACGCCTTCTAGGTAGTAACCAAGCAAAGAATAATGAGATCATGCAACGACTTTAGAAAACAAGAAATCACAGATTATACTCTCCAAAGAACGTTATAGGCTCAAGTCTCTCAGGGTTGTAGCGTTTGTTTGAGTTCCTTCCTTCAAGCATGTTACAAAAACGAATTTTTTTTTCTTTTATGATTGCATGTGAAGTCATACATTATAACCATAACCAAGCATATACCAAGAGTAAATCAAACTTTTCTCTATGTTTATAACTCTTTCTAACCGTCATGCAATTATAAACCAAATCCTTATCATTGTGTTGGAAGGTACCCTAAGACACAAACACACAAAAACGACTCTTAAAACAACTCTTTTTGGGTTTTTCAAAACAATTTTTCAAATTTTTATGGGATTTTCGAATTATAAAACAAAACACACTAAAACACTCTAAAACAACTTAAAAACACCTTAAAACAGCAAGGAACAACATTTGAAGTTATGGGTGATAAAATCCCACGAATTTAAATTAACAACATTAGTTACCCCCCCCCCACACTTAAATCAAACATTGTCCTCAATGTTTTAAGCATAGATTCACACAAAACATAAGTAAACACACAAAAAGCAATTTAAACATACTAAACATGGCAGAATGTAATTAACAAAGAGAAGAGTTTAGGGACGCAAATCTGGTTATGGAGTGTAAATTCCCTCTTCTCCTTGGTGATTGCATTGAGGCTTTGATCTTTGTGATTCCACAGGCTTACTCTTGAACTGGTTTCTGCCCATCGTTGATTTTCCTTTGTGCTACTTCTTGAACTGGGCAGCAGGATGGTTCTTTTGGTTTCCCCCGAAGGTCTGAGCTTCCTCCTGTTATCTGTTTCTTTGTTCAATCTTTGCAGGAGTGGTCCCTTCTCTGGAAGTGTAACAACCGTTGAAGATGACTACTCGAGAGCAACGCTAGGTAAGCAATCAGGAATAGATTCCAGGCAGTTGGCTCCAGATCGGTAGACTGACTCCAAGTGCCGGCTGGTTGCTTATTTTACTTTGCCATGCAAGTAAGAACAAGGACAAAGAAAAAGACAGGGAAAAAGCATGATATGAGATATTTTTGCTTTTGACCTTGATGATATGAGATACCTTTGCTTTGAAGAAGCGGTGAATGAATCAGTACATGCTTCAATCCGCCGTTTCCTCCTGGGTCATATGTACTCCAGGCATCTGGTATCATCTTTGGGGAAGAAGAAAGAATTGAGTATTTCGAAAGGCTTTGCTGGGAGTGTGCCCTCAGAGGTGAGAGAGAGTTGGGCATTTTCTTCAGGTTTGCCCTGCCATAAAAGACGAAGGTCGACATATATAGAGATAATATCAAGTGGTGGTACCTTTTACCCTTGTCGACAAACGTTTTGATCCCGCAAATCCGGCTTTTTGAAATAGTGGCGCCTCTTCGATCTTTGAATACGCCTCTTCGATTTCTGAGCAGGCGCCCCTTCGATTTCTGAACTACGCCCCTTCGCTTTCTGAACGACACGTGGTAGTGCAGATGCGGCTCCTTTTGACAAAGCTGCACACGTCTTCTGAAAAGCAGAGAAAGCGTCGCCGAACTTTGCGCTTTGTCGGCTAAAGATGTGTAGTTGCGATGATGGCCTCCACGTGTTTTCAGCTTTGTCAGAAATCTTTTGACAAAGTTGAACGCGTCTTCTGAAAAGCAGCGAAAGTGTCGCCGAACTTTGCGCTTGTCGGCTAAAGATGTGTAGTTGCGGTGATGGCCTCCACGTGTTGTCTGAAAAGAAGAAATCTTTTGACAAAGTTGAACGCGTCTTCTGAAAAGCCGAGAAAGCGTTGCCTAAATTACGCCGGAAATTCCGGCTTTTTGAATCGGTGGACGCATCGCTTTGGCTTTTTTATTGAGCTATCGATCACCACAACAAACACACTCTGAAGATTTCCCATTCTTGAAAATCGACTCCGGCCCTTTGAAATTTAACTCCATCCCTTCTCTGTGAACACTTTTGAAAAATGGCAAACTCATCGAACCTTAGCTTGGAATTGAGCCTTAGCAGTGATACGGGCGCGCCGCGTCAAGGTAACGTATGGCGCCCTTCTTTTTTATCTTCTAACGGTCTTCTTACAGGTGAAGACTCCGTGATGCAGGACGCCACAACAGCTACAATAGTAGCTAAGAACCTCCTCACTCCAAAAGATAGTAGGCTGCTGTCAGGACGGTCCGATGAGTTGGCCGTTCAAGAGTCCCTCGCACTTAGTGTTCAGTGTGCGAGTTCTGTGTCCAACATGGGCCAACGCCTGCTTGCTCGGTCCCGTCAGGTGGAATCATTGATGGCAGAGGTGGAAAGACTTAAGCAAGAGATCCAGCAGCTTAAGTACGAGAATAGAAGTTTGCATGTGCTTGCAAATAACTATTCGTCGGGGATGAAGAGGAAGCTTGATGAGTTGCAAGAATCTGAGGGTCGAATTCACAGTGACCGTCAAAGGCTTGCGACTTATCTCCAGAGGCACCTTTTTCCTGGGTCATCCAGCGCTTGGCCAAGTATTGAGGCCTGGAATGCTCTAGCTCCGATGCCTCCCGCTCCGATGCCTTCCGCTTCGATGCCTTCCGTTCCGATGCCTTCTGCTCCTATGTCTTCTGCTCCTACGCCTTCCGCTTCAAGAGTATTGCCACGTAGTGGGGCTTCAAGCAAACAACATCTGTGAAGGCTACATCTGCTTTATTTTATTTTTTTCTCTTTTTTTTTCTCTTTTTTATTTTTTTATTTTTTTTATTCTGAATCAATCGGCATGGAATTTATCTTTGAATGGGCGGTGATACTTGAAATGATCCGGTAATGGTTTAAATTCAAGATTGGATGCCTGAATCATTAACAACATGTTAGTATAAAAGAAAATTGAAATTGGAGGAGGTGGCTTACTTATGTGCTCCGACATGAACTCAAGGATAAACACATCTTCTTTGAACATTTCAGGAACTTTGCCCTTGGACAGATTTGATGTGAGGATTGGTCCTTGTCTTGTGTCATAAAATTCAACTTCTTTGGGTTTGTTTGCCTCAAGAACGTCCTCTTTGATGAATTCATGATATTCCCTACTTTGCACCTTTGGAAGTGCTTCCAAGATGTCTTTTTCACTTTCTTCTTCCTTGGAATTCATGAATCTGCAAGGAATAGGGATATTAGGTGGAATGGGGTTAGAATTAATTAAATTTGGAACAACCTTACTTGAATTAGATGGCGTAGGAGCAATAGGTGCCTCCGGCAAAGGTGTTTCCACCCTTGCCGTGGGTTGGGTGTATTCCTCTTCCTCAAATTGCAACTCCTCATCCACTTCTAGGCTATGTTTAGACATTTTTAGGTCAGCTCCAACCTCCATAGCACTTCCCAAAGTGATAGCATTATGGATTTCAAAATCTTCCTTCGAGTTTTCAATGGTTGAACTAGGGAGTTCGCCTTGGTCTCGAAACTGTCCTACGAACTCCGCGATCTGCCCAATTTGCTTTTCCAAGAGGTCCAACCTTTGTGGTGTCTGCATAGGCGTTGAATAGAACTCCTCATATGGCTGCCAATATTCTTCTTGTTGAGCCTCATTCTCTTGATTTTGTGAGCCCTGCACCAAACAAATTAATTCATTAAGCTTTTGATTATAATCTATTGACGAACTTGAATTTGGTTGGGCATATTGAATATGAGGTTGTGGTGGCTGCCAATATCCTTCTTGTTGAACATGTTGAGCTTCCCACCACATAGAGTTTGAATGATCACTCCAATCTGAATTGTAAGTATTGGAAAACACGTTATTCCTTGATTGAAGATCAAATATATCAACGTTTTGCATTTGGGACCGTTCCATGAGCTGTGACAAAAGAGAAGCATTATCAAGTGCCATGTTGTTCTTCTCTAGTACTTGAATTCAACAAATAAAACACAAATCAAAAACTAAAAACAAAACGAAAATAACAATCCAAAGGATTAGCAAAGTTGCTAATCCCCGGCAACGGCGCCAAAATTTGATGCGAGAATTATACGCGCACAAATTAAACCCTCTTTTTGACAATTGTAGTATAAGTATAAGTAGGGATCGTTCTGGACCGGGGATTAGGAGGGATTGTTAATCACTTGGATTTGACTCAAAAACGTAAAAACACAATATAAAACACTAAACTAGACTCAAAGAATGCAAAACTAAACTTTAAAACACTAAAACAAACCAAAAGACTCAAAACAACACAAACACACTCAAATCTGCCTAAAAACCACTTTCTGGGCAGATTTGAGCACAAACACAAATTTGGACGAAATTAAGTAATAACTTGACTCAAGAACGTAAAAACACAATATAAAACACTAAACTAACTTAAAGAATGTAAAACTAAACACTTAAAACATTAAAACAAACCAAAAGACTCAAACATCACCCAAAACACTCAAAACTGCCTTAAAATCACTTTCTGGGCAGTTTTGAGCACTTTGGTGAATTTGGACGAAATTGGGAAATAAAATGAATCAAAACACTTTAAAACATAAACTAAACAAATTCTAAACACTAAAGAACAAGAAAGTAAAGGGGGGTTTTAAATTGACGAGAATTGAAATAACAAAACAAGTTAATAAACTAAACAGATTGTAAAACGAATGTGATGATATTGAATGGATTGAAGCTAGCTAAGGGGTTCATCTCCACACATGTTACACTTGCATAATAAAATGATTTCCAATTGCATTTCAATAAATTATGAAACTCATTTAGAAGTAATCAAATCAAAATGCAAGTATAAACATTTATTTCGAATCCCCCCCTAGCCAAGGGGGGTTTAGTTCCTTATGGTACAAAACAAAGAGAATCAAAGAAACACCTAAACATTCCAACAACTCAAACTTGAATTGTATGAACGTTTAGGCCCTCTTCTCTTCCATTCCTCATTCGTACAAAACAAAGAGTATTGAAATTAAACATTGAAATCAAAGAAACACCTAAACATTCCAACAACTCAAACTTGAATTGTATGAACGTTTAGGCACTCTTCTCTTCCTCTTCGTTGTAGCACAAGGTCTAAGGATAGTTTGATGGTGTGAATGGTTTGGGGAGTGGTGGAGGAATGGAAGAGGAGTGGTGGAAATGGAAGGATGGTGTTTGGATTGTAAGGGAGGGCACGGCACAAGGGAGTTTGATGGTCTACATTCTGAAAATGGAGAGTTTGTGGTGTGTTGTGTATGAAATGAGATGTTTTTGAATGAATGAATGCAAGGGTATTTATAGGAGTAGTGGAGGGAACATATGGCTATGTCATTTGTAGGTGAAGTAAGTGTGTGAGGTTGGTGAAGTAAGTGGAGGTTGTAGGTGAAGTAGGTGGATGTTGTAGGTGAAGTAGGTGGATGTTGTAGGTGAAGTGGATGTTGTAGGTGAAGTAGGTGGATGTTGTAGGTGAAGTAGGTGGATGTTGTAGGTGAAGTGGATGTTGTAGGTGAAGTAGGTGGATGTTGTAGGTGAAGTAGGTGGATGATATGTTAAGTGATAAGTGATAAGTGATATGATATGTGGTTATGATATGATAAGTGGTTAAGTGGTGATGATAAGTGATAAGTGATTAAGTGATATGATATGTGGTGATGATAAGTGATAAGTGCATGTGGGTTAACTAATGAAGGAAATGCATGTGCAATGACAATGTGTTAGAATGGATGTGTGTTATGCATGGCATGATTCGGATTAGGAAAGGTTTAAATGTCCTAAAACTAAAGAGAACAAGGTTCCAACACTTTGGCTCCAATTAGGTCTTCAATTTCGTCCAACACTTTGGCTTCAAGCATAAGCTATCCGTCCTTAGCCCAAAAGTGCTCCAAAAGTCTCCAAAATGCATCTTTTTGCTCCTTTAGCCCTTTGGACCTACAAACACACGAAAATAGCTTAAAGTACTAAAATAACTAAAGAAACATAACGTAAATGTACGAGAACAAGCCATTTAAGTCGCATAAATATGCTCCTATCACATATCATTTCTGATGTTGATAGACTGTCCAGGAGGACCACTTAGACATCGAAACTTTTAGTTTAGACCATTAACACTTAAATCACCCAATCAGCATTCTATCGAGCAAATCATCACCATCAATGATTTATTATTCCTGGAGCTATTGGTGTAACAAACTATTGTAAATTTTGAGTAAAGGAAAAAATCTAAGTTTCCTTCCGTCAACCTTCGTTAAACTATTATTCAAGTTGAGTTATCTTTTAACCCTTTCGTTGCTAGCGCATGATTAAGTTAAGTATTTACACGTGTTGAGACATCGAAACTGTATATTCAATCCAGATATCTTGTACTTTAGATTTCATGGACTTGTTTTGACCCTTAAATTCTTGAGTATTCTTTTAGCCTCCTCGACATGGGTTCTCACTCAATCAATGAGGAATTCAAGATAGGTCGACTCGGCAAATGTGTGCGCCGGTTCCATATCAATGCTAGCAGGAACCATTGGAGTATAATCTTCTTACGATTTTACCAGATTTACCAAAAAGAATTCCAAGTGGCTTTGAGGATTGAGTAGTAATTCAGCATGATATTAGTAAGCGTGTGAATATAGGTTATGAACTTGGTGATTGTGCCGTTAATTTTCAAGTGGCCCAAGACTGCAACTGTCATTCAAAGAATGTCATCAGAGATATGGTTTCTCAAATTTAAGCTTTCAGATCTTATACCTTTCGATTTGGAAAACAACTTTAGTGATTAGCCATGAATGAAGCTTTCGCAATATGTGTTTGTTTCTACGTATATTTCCCCTGCTTCACTACAGGGTCTTATTGTTGTGGGAATGTGAACGTCGAAACACTTCAAGCAGCTAGTTTGGTGCGCTCTAGGATAGTATTGTATCGCGATCAAGACATGAATCGGACGATCTAGGCATATTTGCGCATGAGGAGCAAAACGATATTTTGGCGTCCTCAGAATTTCTCACTAGCTTATTAAGACAACAATGGGTGATCAGCATTACAAGTTGTAGACTGTAATATCGATGGCTTAATTGTTGGGTTCACTAAGCAAGTGGGCAAGACGGCTCATCTATGGCAACACTTATTAGTTAGCTATGGTTCAGACTCATCCTCGACATTTGTGACACGACGAATGCTTGGCTATGTCCATTCTCATTTTGGGTTTTGATTTTTCGTGCAAATATTTTTAAATTACTTTATTTTTGCCATTACAAATTTTGGGTGAGTTATTTGCACTCTTGGTTTTAAACTCAATACAAGTATTTCCTTATGTTATTACATTATAATAATTGGTGTTTTTAACCTTACGGGTTATACGAGTATTATACTACTATGTTATTGAGGAAGGAAGAAGGTATGAGATTGGAGGCATGAAAGAGGAATAATTGCAATCCGATCGCACGGAATGGCATTCTCTTTTATGCAGCCACTCTAACTTGATTTCTTTCTTATATTTATACAAATATGTTTCTCCTTATTTTCGAGTATCTTATTTATGACAAGTTATGTTAAATTTCGGGGGCGAATTTTTTTTTAAGGGGGGTAGATTGTAACAACCTGTCCCCAATTATTATGATTTTTATAATTTTAAAAAGTGAATTTACAAAAATGCCCTTCGAGGAAAATTATTGATTTTTTTTTACTACTGTGTCATGTCACGTAAAGTTCATTTTCTTGGCGTATCCTCGTAATACTCATCACTACGAATGCTTGGGCACAAAAGGATCGTGATTTGGAGTTATAACGAAGGAGATATTAATGTTTAAAGTCGGGGGCAGTTTAGTAAATTGGTTATTTTTTAGAAAGCTCCAGATTTTTGGAGCAAAATCTGGAAAGCCACGTGTGTGGCCAAGATTTAAAAACAGAAAAGATGGGCAGTGGAGATGAAGTATAAAGGAGAGAAAGGAGGGGCAGGACGCCCAATCAAAAAGAAGAGAAAGAGAGAGTGACCAATGGGGGAGAGAAGAAAGGAGGGGAAATGAGAGATTGGAGGAGCACCTAGATCACCCTTGACCCGGTTTCTCCCCGTCGTCGCAACCCAATTCCTACACACCCCAACGCCAATTCAGGCGTTTTTCCGGTAAATTGATAGTCGATATCACCTGCACACGACTCCATGACCCTTCTTCTTCCATTTCAACCCCAAATCCAATGGTTTTGGTATTGATTTCGTAGGGACTATAGGGGAGATCGACGAAATTCCATCTTTTCTGAAGGCAAAACCTTCGATCACTGCCACCATTAGCCTTCCCTTGAGCTCAGGGATAACGCCCAATCATTGGTTGGAGCGTCGGAGTCAATAGGAGGACGAATAAAAAATCACCTTTTATAGGGTTTTGCCGGGTTTTAGTGAAATTGGGGTTTTTCTCGGCCAAATTGGCCTCGGCTGCAGGTATGAATGTTACTCTACTATTTGAGATCTTCATTTTTGAGTAGTTTGAGAGTTTTTAGAAATAGTTGAATTTTTCGGCGAGTTGGGGCGGCGGCTCGTGGGCCAAGACGTCCCTTGACTTTCCTAGGATAAATTTGAGTACCATGATTCCATTGGTGAAGTTTGATTGATGAATTTTCGCCATTTGAACGTAGTTCCATTAAGGTCCACCGCTTGATTATTATAGCAATCTATGATTCGACTGTTGGATCGTCAACAAACTTTGATACGTTATAATACGTAATATTTGAGAATATTAGAAACTTACGGATCAGGAATCTGACGTACGGATCTTCCCGAATAGGATATGTAAGTTATAAGTTCTATTGATAAGAATTCTAAGACATGATTTGATAATTGTTCTAGGCGCCGATCTTTCGTGATGCCTTGATGTTTGTGCTAGGGAGTTGTAGTGCGGACTCCAGGTGAGTGGGCTTTTGGTTTTCTATATATATACATATATATGTTTTCCATTTTTCCAAAAATTGTTTTAAATGGATTTACATTTTTAAATGCCATGTCAATTGCATTACATTATAGATCTGCATTAGTATAGATATGCATATTATTGCATGACGCTGCAGACACCTAGGTAAGCTTTAGGTGAGTACATATTGATGATTGATTGTAGAGTGTATGGTTATGTTTAAATGCATTTAGTGCTCATTATCCTGCACCTCGGTGTTGGTGCTCTGCCTGAGGCCAGGGCCAGCCTTCACGTGATCGTTCACCTCCCGCACTATATGCTGACCTTTGATCCAAGGCACGTGCTAGCCTGTTGTATAGACCACATTAGGTGGTTCCGACTCGTAGGTGACTTGCGATATTTCGCACAGCCTTCACATGATCGTAGCACTTGAGCGTACTTATTTACACCCAGCCTATCATACAGACCACATTAGGTGGTTCTGACGCGTGTGCAGGAATTGGTTAACGAGCTATAGGTTCAGTCGTACAAGTCACTTTAGGTGACTCTGGTTGGCATATCATTTTGCATTGATTTATTTCACCTGGCTTGCTTATTTCATTGCTGAGATACTTGACATGGCGTATACTCGGTTTTCACTACTCTCGAGCATGATTTCTATGGCAGGGGTTATAACGTTTTCAAGAGGTTTTTATTAAAAACTTTATTTTCAGGCCCACTCACCCTTATTTTGCACCCCTCAAGGTTTTAGCTGCTAAAAGTCCATATTGACAAGGATTCTTGGCAAATCCTAGTATAGGTGTCTACCTCCGAGGGTAGGATCCTTACCCACACCACTATACTTTACTTATGCTCTGACATCGCGTGTGAAATGGGTTCATCCCCGCTCACAGTGCACTCTTGTCTTTAAGTACTTTTAGGTTTAAATTTATTCACATTTTCCACAATTCTATACGTTATGGCTTTGTCACCTTCCAAGTGTCGGCCAGCACAGCTTGATTCAGAGTCCTAGTAGACATTCCGGGTCGGGGTGTGTCAACCTTCCTTGAGTACGAAGCAACCACATCATACAACCATTAGAGATGTCAAGTGCCCTCTCCCCAAAATTGAAATAGATGCATTATCTATTGACATCGGGCCTTACCACTATTTCAATGGAATTCCTTACTTGACGATAGCACCGATGACTTAAGCTAGGAAAATGATATTGCAAAGGATAAGAAAGCAGAAGAGTGTATCGACAATGATTGAAGGTTCACTATTATAATATTATTGTGTACTAAATAAAGTATTCTATTAATTTTATTTAAGTTCATAATGGCCTATTTATCTTCTTGTTAAAAGAAATAATTAATATTTTGCCTGACGGAATTTCAACAATTTCCTCGGGTTAAATAAAATTGCCCTACAAAGGTATTAGAAATTTGTCGGGCAAACTTTTAATATATTGTTTAGGGTTTAGGTTTTAGGGCTTAGAGTTTAGGGTTTAGGGTATAAATTCGTCGGGCAAGTATTTAGGACATTTTTACATGTCCAATTCCTTCGAGGATTTTCACGGTCGACGAAATTAATTCGAACAATCCAACCATCTATGTAGTTGGTATATGCTACGAGATTGGTCGATGATTGTTTAATCATTTGAAAATAAATATAAAAATTAGGGAATAATTGAATTTTAGAGATTGGTCGACAAATATAGTACATTTCGTTGGGCAAAGGTACCCCAATTCGTTGGGTTATGTACCATTTTCATCGGGCACGTCCAAATATTTTTCACCGGATTTTTGTCCCAAAACTCAAATTTCTGTCCATTTTAAAAGTTTTCCCAATGAAATCCTATGTCTTTCATAGGGTAAAAATTATTTCCCTCCATTTTCAGCCAAACGTTTCATTTGACAGATTTTTTTATGAAGGTGTTGCTTGACAAAATATTTCATCGGCCACACCTTTACTAATACACATGTAAAAAATTCAACCCCTTGCCTGATGAAATTGTTTGTTAGGCAAAGGCCTTTTGTTTAAAATAGGTTGAGACCATCTTCTTCCGTGCAACAATCTCGCTCACTCACACTCTTTTTCTCTCTCTCTCTCTCTCTCTCTCTCTCTCTCTCTCTCTCTCTCTCTCTCTCTCTCTCTCCCCCTTTCCCTCTCTCTCCCTCTCTTTCTCTCTCCCCCTCCATCTCTCTCTCTATCTCCAAAATCTCCCACTGTAAACTCACCTTCCTATTGGCTTTCACACTTACCATCTCTTTTGACCTTTCTCCAATTCTCACTCTCATAAAGGTATGATATTTATCCCCAATTATTTTGAATTTGTGATTTATACATTCGAATTTGACATTGTAAATTTGTGATTTATATGTGTAAGCTTTCATGAGAATTTGGGTTGAAAATTTGGGAGATTGGGCAGGGACGTGCATGGGATGGTGGGGGAACAAGTTTAAGAGGCGGAGGAACGGGTTTGTCAGGTGGGGGGAACAATTTTAAGAGGTGAAGGGACAAGTTGAAGGGTTGACGGATTGGGGGGGGGGGGGGGGGGTATGTGAAGGACGGGTTGGTAGGGTGGGGGAACAAGTTTATGAGGTAGGGGGGAGAGGGAGAGGAGGGGAATAGCTTTGAGATGGTGGGGGGACGGGTTAAGGGTGGACTGGTTGGGAAGGGGTACAGGGACGACGAGTAGGGTGGGGAATAGATGGGTGTGGGGGAGGATGATAGGGACTATTAGAAACTTTTAGAAAATATTAATTACAATTTTTAGATTTATTATAAGTTAGTGTGAAGTATTAGAAATTTTTTGGAAATATAATAAAATTTTGGTATATTTAAATTGTTCGAATTATTAGAAATTTTTAGGAAAGTTTGGAATTTCAAAACTGTTTGCAATTTTTTTCCATAGATGCCGAGATCGCACAAGGTATGAAGGAAGAATCAAGGTTGAATACTGTTGGTGGGTTTTCGTGTTGAAGGGCTTTGACGAGCTTGTGTTGTAAAGGGACAAGTCAAAATCTTCATGTCCCCCGTTTTTGAGTTAGCAAGGACTAGGCCCAAAGCATCCCGAAGGACAACCAAGTCCTATGGAATGCTTTGTTCTTTTTCCAGCAGCTCCTGGATGCTTGGTTTGGTGTTGAATGTTTCTAGCGCTGAAGTGCTTCCAGCGTTGATAAGATGCTTCCCTCGGTGTTGACGGAGTGTTTCCCTGGGCGCTGATCGAGTGTTTTTGCTTAGACGTTGATGAGGTGTTTCCCTGGGCGCTGACAAAGTGCTTCCCTGGGCGTTGACGAAATGTTTCCCTAGGCACTGACGGAGTGTTTCCCAAAGAATGACTAAGTACTCATAATAAATTATGACTTGCACGAATAATGCATGGTGTAGAAGCTAAAAGCCCACTAGTTTGGCATGAGAAATAGGTTGTTCTTGGCTGTGTGGTATTGAAATAGCTAATCTAGGGTTTCTGATGATTTTGGTGGTTTTGCAAGAGTTAAGGAAGATTATTGGAAGGCTCTAGATGAAAGAAAGGTTTATCCCTAAAGAACTAGGGTTTCTTACACTTAGAGAAAGCTTGCTCTACATGGTGCATTCTTGCTCTTGTCGTTCTACTTCCCCCGCATGGTTCTCTCTCCCCTTACAGTGTACTGATAATGTATTTATAGAAGTAGGGATCCTTCTAGGCTCTAGCTAGAAAATCTCTTGGTTTCTTCTCTAGGCTTCAAAGGGATCTCCTTTTGTGGCTTGGTATTCCCCTTCCTTTTTCCCTACTTCGCCTACTTATTTCCCTTTTGGTGCAAGGTAGATACACTGTTGAAACCTGCATTCTGTTTTTTTCCAAGGCGTGGCTTTCCCTAGCTAGCCTTCCGCAATGGCTTTCGCGTGTTTGTTGTATATGCTAGCTAGGAAGGGAAAGTCAGCATTAAATGCCTGACCTATTGGCCTTAGAGTGCATTAATGCTGAAATCTAGTTTAGTCCTAACTTAAAGAGTTGGCTTGCTAGGGAAAGAGGCAAACTAGGCTAGTTCTCTCTCAATGTTTGCTTGCATGAAATGCAAATGGGCTTGGATCCTTGGGCCCCTAAGCAGCCCAAAGTCTTGTGTAAACCTGATTCCACTTAGGCCCAGAGAACTTCTATAACCATCCATACCACAAACCACTCAGTAAGCCTCGTTAAGTGGCTTGGGCTTATTTAAGCATGACGTGACTCATATCATAATATTAATGTATTAATATTGTAATATGGCTTGACATGATAAACATGCATGATTTGCATGAGCTTGGCATCCAATAAACTATTGTGTTATTAGCATGGTATGATCGTAAATTTGCATGCTCTTCATTTCGAGCTTTATGCATAGGTTTAAGTTTGGCTTGTGATGCTTCCACAACGACTTGGGCTTTGAGACATGATTGGGTTGTAGGTGACATTTTTGGGCCTCAACATTAGCCCCCTTGATTATTTGGGCTATGAAAGAATTGAATTAGGCCGAAGAATCAAATCTTGGCCTAAACTTAAAAGCATGCTCTGCTCGACAGGACTCTTTCCCTGCGTGCAAACTGACGATAGCATGGTGATCTCTTTCATAGTTTCCCGTGCTTAGCTCATTCTCCTAGTGAAACTTTGGGTATTCCTGTTGGTTAATGGTAGCAGTTTAATGCTCTTCTTTTCCTAACACAAAGTTTCATTATTCCCCACCTTTCCTTGTTGATTTCCATGAAGGATTTGGAATTTTGCTCCTAGTGCTTTATGGAAGAAAGAATTTTCTTTGATTTTTCCTTTGATCGCATGCCTTCCCGAGATTTTTTGGGTTTGATGCTTGAAGTTTAAGTGAGTACTTAAGCTTAAAGTATAGGCACATATTTCCTCAGGGAAATTAGGCTTGTGTTTCCTGCAGTAGGTTTGTCTAGGTGTAATGACTAGCTCAGCATGGCTGCTCAATTGTAGTTTGCTTGGCATGATTAGTTCTTCATGTGCTTGTTAGTTTGCTTTGACATGGGCATTTGTAAGGCATGCTTCATGTTTCCTTCAATGGTCATTCAAGTGGTTATGGCATGGTAGGAAAAGAGAATAATAAGCATGGAATAAGTGCATGGATGCAAGGAAGTTCCCTCGGTATCCTTTTTGTAGGCATGACACTCTAGCATAAGCCAGTTGGACTTTCATTCTACAACAGTTTCATTCCTTACATGCTTGGTCGTCGTAAAATCCTTGGCATGTCGAGCTTGGGCTTTAAGAAATTTGGGTCACAACAATTGAAGCATGCTCATGAAAGAAGCTTGTATCGATATTGTAAATATTTGCTTGAGCTGTCTTAAGAAAGCATAATGTAGAATGTGATTGCTGGTGGAAAGAGTATTCGCATAAAGTTGTTAGTGGAAAAGATAGTCGTATAAAGTTGTTGGTGGAAAGGGTATTCACATAAAGTTGTTTGCTGGTGGAAAGGGTGTTTATATGGATATGAAGGCATGAGGTTACTTAGCATGTAAAATGTAGTGAAGTCAGTTGCATTGGAAAACAACTAAATCTAGGCAGGGAAAAGATGGTTATAGTAAATAATCAACATGGTGTTTGCCAGCCAACTCAAAGCTAAGCAATGCATGAATTTCTTGAATTGCATGGTGCTAATAATGCTTAAGACTTGGTGGATAATTTGAAATACTAACATGCGAGGAATTCTTGAATCAGCATGCTTGCATGGCATGATCATTCCTTCGGGAAACTAAACTTGCATTCCTCAGTAGTTTTTGGCTTGAGAACCCTGTGCTTGCCTTTTGAGATTTTTTTTTTCTTGCTTTTCATGTGTGTCGCGCGATTGTTTTGAAGCCTAGCTTGATTGCTTGTTGAAGCTTTCTCAAGTAGGCTTAGTTTAAGTGCATTGTTTAGCTTGGTGTGATTGCTTGGTTGTATATAGCTTGTTTTTTTTATAGATGTTTGATAGCGTGTTTTCCTTGAGTTAGAATTTTACTCTTTATTCACAACTTGTTGGCATGGCATGACTAAGGAAAGGTGCATGTGTTTGCATGGTAGCATGTAGCAAAAAAATTTCCGTAATAAAGCCTTGTTGAGTGTGAGTTTCTATGCATATTGCATTGAGAAGCTTGCTTGCTTTCTTCTTTTCGGCAGTAAATGTGTATGTTTGTAGTGGATAATATATATAAAGCGTGGGCTTAGCGCTCGAGTTCTTAACGAGAGGTTTAGCTCCAAACATGATGTAAAATATATATTTAAGCATTGACGAATATATTGGTCACATGAGGAAACTTCTAGCTATAAGTTAACTCATGTAGTGAGCGATTCATATGAGTGCGCTACATCAAGGACCAAGTGGGCATGTTAAGCATTGAGTGAAACCATGAAATAAAAGCATGCGCGTTCATCTATAGAGCGAACAATGCAAGTCTTAATTATTCAATGATACTTAGACACGAATGTATGCAGACTTATGCACTTTCTTGACAAAACAAATTAATACACTCCAAATTAGAACTTATGTGAATTGATGACATATATAAACTTGATAGTACTTTGCATTATAAGCATGCTTTATGTGTATAATGAGCAATTTATGCATTACAGAACATGTGATTGACTTCGTAAACATTTGGTAATGAAATGAAATCAATGGAAGATAAGGTTTAAAGATTTTCTTATCTTTCGGGGTAGATATAGGTTACACTGTTGAGGTTTAGCAGTGATAGTGGCTAGTAGGAATGACTTCGCATCAAGATTGCCTTATGGACAATTGGCTTGTGTTCCTGGGATGGTGGCCATAATGCGATGATTTATTTTGCATGTGTGGATTTCTATGCTGAGGCATGTTTCTATTTGATTCTCTTCAGGCTTTGAAATGTGAGTTTGACCCTTTGTTCGTTTTCTTAGGCAAGGATGGCCGATTTTGGCACAATGCATTCTGCCAGTGAGCTTCCTTGGGGAAGGTGGGACTGCTTATGCCAATTTCCTTAAGGAAACAGAGTGTGCTAGGAAGGTTTGACTTGTTTGGCATTGATTTTGTTTTAAAAGCTTTCCTTGCTTGTTTTGATTTTGCTTTACTGGGCTTCGTATCGATTTTGCATCGTTAGGTTTGGCATTGAATTTGGATTGTTAGGCTTGGCATGTTGTAATTTTTGTATTAGCTTGATGCGTGGGGTTATGGCTTCTTCTGGATGCTTGATGAATATTAGTTCCATGCAAGGAATTATACTAGGGCTTGCACTAGCTAGAAACTAATATTTCGGCGGCTAGAAAAAAGAGTTGTTTTGCTTGGAAACTTCAGGATGTGCAATGGAATTTCTTTCATGAGAATTGGATAGATGGTGATGGCAAGCAATTCGAATGAGTATGCAGTGGTTGGAAGGGCAAAGTATGAGGAGCTTTGGTTAGAAGATAGTGTTATATGAAATCACCAAGGCAATAGAGGTTAGCATGATGGCTCAGGGATATGTTACATAGCAATAAGGTAAGTATGGTTCTGGAGTAAAGTGTTGGATGGTAGGCTTGGTGGTCTGTGGAAAGTAGCAATGTGAGCACTAATTATGATGCAAGGGATAATGGCATTTCCCAGGCACTTTCCGAAGGTGAGGTTGCTGGTGGGAAATGCGACATAAACCATTTCTGAAGCGAAGGTTGCTAGTGGAAAAGGCAATCTAGGCCATTTCTGAGGTTAAGGCTTTTAGTGGAAAAGGCGATCCAGATCCTTGTCGAGGCTAAGGTTGCTAGTGGAAAAGGCAATCCAGATCATTTCCAAGGCTGAGGGTTCTGGTTGGAAAAGGTGATTCATACCATTTTCCAGGGCTGAGATTGTTGGTGGAAAAGGTGATCTGGACCTTTTTCGAGCCTGCTGGTAAGAAAGACAATGGCGATGTAGAGGACATGTTTGTCGATGATGTGGGTATGCATGTTGCGTTCCTTGGTAAGTTTTATACACTCCCTAGTTGCAGTAGGAAATAAAGGTGCTAGTATTTCCTTTGGTACGCTGGAAGTTGGCCTTGAAAATTTAAGCAGCAGTCTTATAGAAGTAATTGTCTTCCATTGTGATTTTCTTCTTCTCTACCTTCCTTCAATATTTACATGATTAACGATTTTTCGTTGCAGGTGGTTGCCGACATCTCGAGTGTTAATGTTCTTTCGAGTTCAAACAAGTCATAGGCTATTGATGAGAATTTTAAAATTGCAATGATGCAAGGCATTAGATATCCAACCCCCAAGTGCATGTTATCAGGAATGGTTCAAGTCATTGTTAGCTTCCAAGCTTGATTTTGCATGACAATTTGCTTATTGTATGTTTTCACTTGAAATTCCTTTGCCTTTTATAACATTGAATTCTTAAGCATGTGAATGGAATTGAATTTGGCTTTGATAGAAGAGATTTATAGTTGCTAAAGGTAGCCTCCGACACTAGTGAATGAAGCTTAAGTTACCTAAGGAAGCTTTCATTGGTGAATGAAATTTAACTTGTAGGGGGACGCTTCTTGCAGTGTTGAACGAAGTTTTAGTTTCCTGGGGAAGCTTCCTGACTACCGAATGCAGTTTTAGTTCCTAGAGGAAGCTTCCAGAGCTTTTTCAACAGCTAGAGATAGATTCTCAAATTCTCATTTTTCGGCGCTGGCATATGTTAACTTGGTACAGATCTTCATGTGGTTATGATTGTAGCATGTTTGCTTGATTGAGTGTGAATTCATTGTTGTGCTTCGCGTGTTTCATGGAAAGAGCTCGCTAAACCACGTAAACTTGGTGTAACTTAAGAGCATAGTGATGGATCATAGACGAGCGAAGGATTATGAGATGGGTTCCTACGTTATTGGAATTTAGCTAGGGTTGTTATCTTCATTTTCTTTGCATTGCTTTGCATGAGTTCAATTAATCCCTAAAGCATGAGTTTGTCCATTTTCTTCGTGTCTTTGGCATGTCATATAGAAAAGTTTGCCTAAGCAGCTTTCAGCACATCATTTTTCCTTTACTTCCGGCAACGGCCTGGTTTGAATCTGGTTTTTTGCGCTGGCAAAATTAGTAATCATCCAATTTCTGGCATCATTAATCTAAGCATCAAAGTCCCAAGGTTTTATTGATGGTGCCACAGGCTTAATAAGAACTTTTGTAAGGAGCTCAAGTTAGTAGCAATGATATGGATGGTGTGGCTACACTAAAGGCGGTCTACATGACAACTTTGGCAATGGCATGGTGGCTTGAGTTCGAGGTTGCCATCATTGTGGTTGTTCCTCCTTCTCTTTTCGACTATTGTGTGCTTAGTTGTGCTAAATTAGAACAAATTGCTTGGCTTTGATGATTGATCGGTCGTAGGTGAGCATGGCATTTTTCTTGTAGGCTAGTACATGAGCGCATAGAGAAATTTACCCCTTTACCCCTATGTCCCTTTCATTTCCACAATTATTAATTGTTTCAAAATTGCTTTTAGCATGAAATGTATGCACCATTAATGACTAACAGTGATGTTTCACCTATCCACGTACTCGGTTTGGTTCGGCGATTTAGTAGGGCTTGCTAATAAAGAGTTGTTATGCTAAAACGAGCATTACAAACTTTAGGCACTGAGTAATGTACCTAGAATCACATTTTAATAAAACTTTGTGAGTTTAAGGAAATCATGCTACTGTGCACATTAGGCTTTCCTTGTCAAACATAAATATGTGCAAGCGTATATATGACAAATTAATGGAGTACGCATGAGCATATCGAACAAAATATTAGCTTCACCTAGTACAATTTTGTTTATGCATGTTATCATTGATTTCTTGAATTAGGATAATGGGATAATTTCCTAAGATATGCATTGAGTAGTATGTAGAGTCAATTGAAGTAACTAGTGTTTTCCGAGAAGATAACCAATATGCTTATGCAGTGTTCCATAACAAGTTAACAAAATATAGGCAAACATAAACATAATAGTTTAAGATAGCATGGCAAGGTAGTCTTAATTAATCTTAGATGTGATGAGAGAAAATCTTATCTTGCTCATCTAACTTGGATAGTGGAAAGTATTAGGCAGACTCTAACAGCGCTAGGCTTGACTTTAGCGATGGCGTGCGAAACGTCAAGCATGGGCAGTGGCATGGTGGTGTCGATGTCTCGAAAGTAAACTTGAAGCATGTGAACCAAAATGACAAAGGAAACGAGGATGATGGTGTCTTCGAATCTTGTTGTGGGAAAGTGAACTGAGCATGACGAATCCTTTTGCTTTTCTTTATAGGCGTGTAGTCCCTGAGTTGCTAGATATGCAACCGAATCTAGGAACTTGCTTTAGAGTTTTCTGGCACCTAGGTACCATGAGTTCTAAAGCCACTAAAAGGATTTGTCATGAAATTCATATAGCTTGAGGTTTTCAATTCTCTTTTACAGCTTCTGTATAAAAAGTCTGTGAAGACATAGAGCCCCTAAGTTGTTGGATCTCGCAGTTTGTCATTGGCAAGGTGTTTTCCACCACTACAATAATTTATATTTGTCTTTCCTAAATCCATGTAAGCTCTCATGTAAAACTTTGTTTGCTTGATAATGAGCTTCTACAAGACACAAAAAAGAAGAATAATAAGCAATCCTTGTGTATTGTTATTTTGATGAAGAAATAACCAAATGAAACTGAGAAGAGAAATTTCTTATCTCTAGTTTCCTTAGTAGCTTGTGCATCACAAGTTTGTGAAGGCAGATAGCCACTACAAAAGTAATGGTCTAGTCCCCAATGAAGTAAACGATTTATGTTGAGGGGGGGTGTTTAGTATTGAAAATCTTTGATGAGCTTGTGTTGTAAAGTGACGAGTCAAAACATTCATGTCCCCTGTTTCTAAGTTATCGAGGACAAGGCCTGAAGCATTCCAAAGGACAATAAAGTGCTAGGGAATGCTTTGTTCTTCTTCCAACAGCTCATGGATGCTTGGTCTAGCATTATGTTGAGTGTTTCCAGCGTTGAAGTGCGTCCAATGTTGATGAGATGTTTCCTTTGGTGCTGATAAAGTGTTTCCCTCTGCGCTGATGAAGTGTTTCTTTAAGCACTGATGAGGTGTTTCCCTAGACGCTGATGGAATGCTTCCCTGGGCGTTAACGAAGTGCTTTCCTGGGTGTTGACGAAGTGCTTCCCTGGGCACTGACAACGTGCTTCCATAGGCACTAACGAAGTGCTTCCCTGAGCGCTGACGAAGTGTTTCTTTAGGCACTGACCGAGTGTTTCCTTAAGAATGACTAAATAATCACAATAAATTATGACTTGCACGAATGATGCATGGTGTGGAAGCTAAAATACCACTAGTTTGGCATCAGAAAGAGGTTATTCCTGGCTATATGGTAACGAAATAGCTAATCTAGGGTTTCTAATGATTTTGGTGGCTTTACAGGAGTTAAGGAAGATTATTGGAAGGCTTAGGATGAAACTAAGGCTTTTCCTATTGGAAGTATGCCAACAAAGCCACTCATTTGATGTAATAGCTTTTGGAATACTTATTGTGTTAAACTATTATATGTTTAATGAAGGGTAAATCTTATTGTTAATCACTATTTATTGTATTAGGTGTTTAAGCAATAAGGGAATCCAAGGAATATATTTAATCTAAGAGATAAGTGATCTAAGTAAGTTAGATTAATGAGACCTTTCTCTTATGTTCATTCCTAAAACGTTCCTAGCCATAGGATTGCCAATTGGGCATTGACAATCCGCTAATGTTTGTATGTGTTATGTTAACTCAAACGTGAGTATGACTAGTGTCAGGCATTTAGTGTTCGACATTGAGACAAACACATAGGTGCTCAAAAGGCAATCAGGTACACTGAACTACGATTAAAAGAGAGTTTGAACATACATGTGATGTAAGAACTCCTAAGTTGCAATATGCAAAGTAGTCCTTTGACCTGAGGCATCATAGATGTCTAATGGTTATGTCCTTGATCTTTTTTTCATGTCAAAGGCATTCCAACAAAAGTTTCCACGACATTGTTAGGGTTATGCTATCTAGTCATGTAGGCATATGAATGCACAACAATGGATCTCTAACCTTCCATGGTGGAAGGAGAATACTATGAGATATGATTCGGGAGTCTTTGGCCAAAGCATATGAATATGACTTAGGAAGTTTGTTCCAAATCATATTCAATTGAATCATATAAAGAAGTTTCACATTAGATAGTAGACATGAAACAAACTATCACTCAAATAATGTGATTAAGAGTATTGTATTAGAGAAAGAACGTATTGCATTGTAATTGTAACTGGATAGGTTCTCCAACCACTTCTACTTAGCTTGGGTAGCCATGACATACTGTTAGGTGTCACTCATGGTTTGTGGAAGCCTTAAAGATTAGCAAACACAAATCTTCATCAAAGGGAGAATTGAAATGTAGTTTCAATTCACAATCGATCGTTAAAAGTAACAATCGGCCATTGCCTTACTAATTGAAACCTAATGGATCATACACCGAGTAAGGATGAAAGTGAAGAAATATAAATGAGATGGATAAGCAATTAAATGGTTTACTTGAGAATGGTCAAGATTAATTAATCAGTTAATTAATTATACGAAAGGTTCGTATTGGGCTTTTAAGTTAGTTTCGGGTTTCGGGGCCCAAAAGGGTTTTTGGTCCATAAGGCCCATTGAGTTTATGTTGTGTGACAACTAAAACTAGATGGAAAAACAGCCCAAAAACAAAGCTAAAACCGGCCACTTAGGGAGAGTGAGTTGATTGATTTATTACAAGTTTGCCACTTAGTTTTGAGGTGGTATAAAGGCAACTTTTTAGCCATTCCCTCATTAGGGTTTTCTTAAGGCAAAGAAGAGAAACCTTTTCTCTCTTTTTCTCTATAGAGGCCGGCCACTTAAGGGAAGGATAGCTAGCAATCTTTCTTCCTCTAAGTCATCCATTTCATCTTCACACCTCATCCTTGGTGTGGAGACTTAGAGACACCAAACCTTTGGTGTTCTTGGAGATCCTTTCTTCACATCCTCAAGGAGCACAATGAAGGAAAAATTGTGAAGAACAAGTTCATTTGAGCAACATCTACAACATGCAATTAACAATTAACGGTGGAATTATGCTTTTATGCACTCAAAACAAAGCTTGACCCATGAAATTCAAAGTCTAGTAGTTATGATGAACCAATACTCAACTCAAGATCTAAGAGAAAGAGTTGAGATATCTTTATACCTTTGAAGCACCTCTTTGCTTAGCAAAGGTTAATCACCCATGTGATGGCCTTCTTTCCTTTGTCACCTTGCTCCTTGGCTCCATAGATGTGGATGGAGGAACTTAGCTTCTTGGCTCCATGTCTTCTTAGATATAGATGGAAGAATCAGGTTCTCCAAAAGTCCCCAAAGTTGGAGACCTTTAAGTTCTAACACCAAGGATGGTTGAGGAAGAAGATGAGTGGCCATAGAAAAGTTAGATGCTAGTAAACTCTCCCATAGTGGCCGACTGTTCTAGAGAGAAAACGAGAGAGAGTTATTCTCACTTTTCATCCTTAGAAAACCCTTATGAGGATGAAGCAAAGATACCCCTTCTATGCTTTCAACTTTTGTGTGCGTCTTGGACCAAAAGGCCCTTTCTCTCTCTATGGCCGGTTTTTCGAAGCCTTTGGGCTGTTTTGGGTTTCTTGAATTTTGGTTGTTAAGTTGTCATACAACTTAAGCTAATGGGCTTAACGATTCGAAGCCCATTAGGCTTTAAGGCCTAACATTAACTCAAGGTTTAAAACGAACTTATTTGTTTGATTAATTAACATATTAATTAATCCTTGCCATAAACAATTAAACCATTTAATTGTCCTTACTCATCTTTGTCAAATCCTTCAAACATTACCATACACAGTGTGCGATCCATTAGGTTCCTTTCAGCGAGGCAGTGGGTGATTAGAACTCTTCAAATCGATTGTGAATTGAAACTTCCTTTCAATTCTCCCTTTAGTGATTATACACCTTTAGGGCTTCCACAAACCATGAGTGACACCTCGCAGTATGTCATGGCTATCCAAGCTAATTAGAAGAGGTTAGAGAACCTATTCAATTTGGGATTACAATACAATACGATCTTTCTCTAATACAATCTTCTTGACCACATTATTTGGTTTGATAGTTTATTCATGTCTACTATCCAACATGATTCTCTTACTTATATAATTACCTTGAATGTGATTTGGAATGACTTCCTAAATCTTATTCATACTTTGGCCAGAGATTCTTCATCATATCATAGAGTATTCTCCCTCAAATGGTTTGAAGGTTAGAGATCCCTTGTTGTGCATTCACCTGCCTCCATGACTAAGTGGCTTAACCCTAACTATGCCATGGACACCCTCTTACAGAGTGACTTTGACATAGTCAAAGATCAAGGAACTATGATGCCTTAGGTCAAATGACTACTTTGCATTATCCCAACCACGAGTTCTCATGTGACATGAGTATGAGAACTCCTTGTTGATCACGTTCAGTGGACTCATTCTCTTTTGAGCACCTACATGCTTGTCTTGGTGTCAGTCACACCAATGACTCAAGACTAGTCACTCTTCAGTAGAGAAGACATAGCATGTATTGATCTTGACGGACTGTCAATGCCCAATTAGCAATCCTATGATCAGGAACGTTTAGGATATGTATTTGAAAGAGAATGGTCTCATGAATCTAACTTCTTTAGATCACATTCTCCCAATTACATATTCCTTGGACTTATCGTTTAAGCATATAACATTTATATGAGACGGCTTTAAACAATAATCTTTGCCCTTTCTATTAAACTAGATTAGTTTGTCATGTGAAATGTCCGTAAAGTATCATTGTGTGATTGATTATAGGGCACATTTCCAACAATCTCCCACTTGCACTGGAGCTAATCAACTTGGTCATAAGTGATGATACCTCTTCTGAATTCATTTAAAAAATGGGTTGAGTAGTAGGCCTAGACAATGGATATCTATATGTTATCCATAGAAGCAACCTTGAGAATAATGACATCACCATTATACATGATTCTCAATCATGTGGTTCAGTCTCTCATTTGAGTTCGGATCTTGGTGAGACCTTGATTCCTTGGCTTAAGCTATCGCCCCATTAGTACCGTAGTGTTGGCACACTAGAGACACTTTTTGGTTGGAACTGAATAGAGAGTTCATAAATGAACTTTCCCATCCAAGCAACAATGTTGTAAGCTTCTATATGGCAATATATTTTGCATGCATAATGAAACACATTAAAGTCATTACTTTTAACATTTCCACCCAAATATCTCTTTAGTCAAAATAAAGAGAGATCCAATTATCTCTTCATTCACAATTGATAGGAGCATATTTATGCGACTTAAATGGCTTGTTCTCGTACATTTACGTTATGTTTCTTTAGTTATTTTAGTATTTTAAGCTATTTTCGTGTGTTTGTAGGTCCAAAGGGCTAAAGGAGCAAAAAGATGCATTTTGGAGACTTTTGGAGCACTTTTGGGCTAAGGACGGATAGCTTATGCTTGAAGCCAAAGTGTTGGACGAAATTGAAGACCTAATTGGAGCCAAAGTGTTGGAACCTTGTTCTCTTTAGTTTTAGGACATTTAAACCTTTCCTAATCCCAATCATGCCATGCATAACACACATCCATTCTAACACATTGTCATTGCACATGCATTTCCTTCATTAGTTAACCCACATGCACTTATCACTTATCATCACCACATATCATATCACTTAATCACTTATCACTTATCATCACCACTTAACCACTTATCATATCATAACCACATATCATATCACTTATCACTTATCACTTAACATATCATCCACCTACTTCACCTACAACATCCACCCACTTCACCTACAACATCCACCCACTTCACCTACAACATCCACCTACTTCACCTACAACATCCACCTACTTCACCTACAACATCCACTTCACCTACAACATCCACCTACTTCACCTACAACATCCACCTACTTCACCTACAAATGACATAGCCATATGTTCCCTCCACTACTCCTATAAATACCCTTGCATTCATTCATTCATGGACATCTCATTTCATACACAACACACCACAAACACATCCCTTTCTCTCTTAGCCGTGAGTCTCCCTTAGAATCCAAAAACCATCTTTCCATTTCCATCACTCCTCACTCCATTCCACACTTCCATTCCCCCAAACCAACTATCCTTAGACCTTATGCTACAATAAAGAGGAAGAGAAGAGGGCCTAAACGTTCATACAATTCAAGTTTGAGTTGTTGGAATGTTTAGGTGTTTCTTTGATTTCAATGTTTAATTTTAATTCTCTTTGTTTTGTATGAGGAACTAAACCCCCCCTTAGCTGGGGGTGATTCGAAATATATGTTTATGCTTGCATTTTGATTTGATTACTTCTAATTGCATTTCATAAGTTGTTGATTCAATTTGTTTAACCGTTTGATTGATAACTTATTTATGTATGTTTATTAAGAATGCGCGCTTAATTTTCATGCATGAATATGACGCTAGAATATAAGTGATTTTCACCTAATCGTTATGAACTTATATTCACAAGTAGTGGAGGTTGCTTATAAACAATCGCGTTAAATGAATTCTTGGCACGAGTTTCATGCTCATCATAGTAACGAATGCCTCGTCAACACTTATAGTTTTCATAATGTTTAATGATCTTTGATTGTATCTTTATTGTGCTGTTCACGTAAAGGACTTTTGGAGAATGTTGTGAATTGTGTTGCGCTAACCCATCCAATTCATTAACTTAAGGAAAACTTGACGGTTAATTTAAGCGGACCTAATTAACCCGGGGTGATGAGTTTCATAATTTATTGAAATGCAATTGGAAATCTTTTTATTATGCAAGTGTAACATGTATGGAGATGAACCCCTTAGCTATTCTATCATCCATTCATTCCATTTCATCAATTCCATATTTACATTCTGTTTTAATTTGTTCATTTAATTTAATTTCGTATAAACTTAAATCCCCCTTTACTTTAATGTCAATTTAGTTAGAAATCATTTTAGTTTGTGTTTTTAAAAGCATTTTGTGTCTTTGGTTTGTCTTAGTGTTTTAAAGATTCGTTTTGCATTCTTTGAGTCTAGTATAGTGTTTTATATTGTTTTTACGTTTTTGAGTCAGTTTCCAAGAGATTAACAATCCCTCCTAATCCCCGGTCCAGAACGATCCCTACTTATACTTATACTACAAATCGACAAAAAGAGGGTTTAATTTGTGTGCGTATAAATTCTCGCATCAAATTTTGGCGCCGTTGCCGGGGATTAGAAAATTTGCTAATCCCTTGGATTGTTTGTTTCTGTATTGTCTTTTAGATTTAGTTTTTATTTGTGTTTTGTTTGTTAAGAACAACATGGCACTTGATAACGCTTCTCTTTTGTCACAGCTCATGGAAAGGTCCCAAATGCAAAGAGTTGATATATCTAATCTTCAATCAAGGAATAACGTGTTTTCCAATACTTACAATTCGGATTGGAGTGATCATTCAAACTCTATGTGGTGGGAACCTCAAAATGCTCAACAAGGAGGATATTGGCAGCCACCACAACCTCATATTCAATATGCCCAACCAAATTTAAGTTCATCAATAGATTATAATCAAAAGCTTAACGAATTAATTTGTTTGGTGCAGGGCTCACAAAATCAAGACAATAAGGCTCGACAAGAAGACAAAAGGTTGGATCACTTGGAAAAGCAAATTGGGCAGATAGCGGAGTTCGTAGGACAATTTTGCGACCAAGGCAAACTCCCTAGTTCAACCATTGTAAATCCGAAGGGAGGATTTGAAGCACCTTTGCCGGAAGCACTTATTGCTCCTACGCCATCTAATTCAAGTAAGGTTGTTCCAATTAGTTCTAACCCCATTCCACCTAATATCCCTATTCCTTGCAGGTTCATGAATTCCAAGGAAGAAGAAAGTGAAAAAGACATCTTGGAAGACCTTCCAAAGGTGCAAAGTAGGGAATTTCATGAATTCATCAAAGGGGATATACTTGAGACAACAATGCCCAAAGAAGTTGAATTTGATGACATTGGACAAGTCATAACCATCACATGCAATCTGGCCAAGTCCAATATCCCTGAAACTTTCAAAGGAGTGGTGTTTGTCATTGAGTTCTTGTCAGACAAAACAAGTAAGTCATTTTTTTCAAATTCCATTACATTTTATACTAACTTGTTGTTTTTTATGAATCAGGCACCTACATTAGAATTCAAACCAATGCCGGTTCACTTCAAGTATCACCTTCCATTCAAGGACCAATTCCATGCCGTTTGATTTTATTTATGTTAAAAAAAAAAAAAAAAAAAAAAAAAAAAAAAAAAAAGAAAGATACTAAACATGGAGAAAGGTGGAGCTTCACAAAGGTTGTTTGCGTGAAGCCCCACTACGAGGCGCAGAAGCGGAAGGCATAGAAGCGGGAGGCATAGAAGCGGGAGGCATCGGAGCTAGAGCATTCCAGGCCTCAATACTTGGCCAAGAGCTGGATGACCCAGGAAAAAGGTGCCTCTGGAGATAAGACGCAAGCCTTTGACGGTCACTGTGAATTCGACCCTCAGATTCTTGCAGCTCATCAAGCTTCCTCTTCATCCCCGACGAATAGTTATTTGCAAGCACATGCAAACTTCTATTCTCGTACTTAAGCTGCTGGATCTCTTGCTTAAGTCTTTCCACCTCTGCCATCAACGATTCCACTTGGCGGGACCGAGCAAGCAGGCGTTGGCCCATGTTGGACACAGAACTCGCACACTGAACACTAAGTGCGAGGGACTCTTGAACGGCCAACTCATCGGACCGTCCTGACAGCAGCCTACTATCTTTTGGAGTGAGGAGGTTTTTAGCTACTATTGTAGCTGTTGTGGCGTCCTGCATCACAGAGTCTTCACCTGAAAGAGGACCGTTAGAAGATAAAAAAGAAGGGCGCCATACATTACCTTGACGGGGCGCAACCGGATCGCTGCTGAGACTCAAATCTAAGCTAAGGTTCGATGAGTTTGCCATTTTTTTTCAACGATGTTCAAAGAGAAGGGGTGGATGGAGTTAAAATTTCACAAAGGGCCGGAGTCGAGTTTCAGGAATGGGAAATCTTCAGAGTGTGTGTGTTGGGGTGATTGATAGCTCTATAAAAAGCCAAGACGACGCGTCCACCGATTCAAAGAGCCGGATTTTCCGGCGTAATTTAGGCGACGCCCCCTCGGCTTTTCAAGAAAACGCGTTCAACTTTGTCAAAAGATTTCTGACAAAGCTGAAAACACGTGGAGGCCATCATCGCATCTACACATCTTTAGCCGACAAGCGCAAAGTTCGGCGACGCTTTCTCTGCTTTTCAGAAGACGCGTGCAGCTTTGTCAAAAGGAGCCGCATCTGCACTACCACGTGTCGTTCAGAAAGCGAAGGGGCGTCGTTCAGAAATCGAAGGGGCGCCTGCTCAGAAATCGAAGAGGCGTATTCAAAGATCGAAGAGGCGCCACTATTTCAAAGAACCGGATTTGCGGGATCAAAACGTTTGTCGACAAGGGTAAAAAGTACCACCACTTGATATTATCTCTATATATGTCGACCTTCGTCTTTTATGGCAGGGCAAACCTGAAGAAAATGCCCAACTCTCCCTCACCTCTGAGGGCGTACTCCCAGCAAAGCCTTTCAAAATACTCAATTCTTTCTTCTTCCCCAAAGATGATACCAGATGCCTGGAGTACATATGACCCAGGAGGAAACGGCGGATTGAAGCATGTGCTGATTCATTCACCGCTTCTTCAAAGCAAAGGTATCTCATATCATCAAGGTCAAAAGCAAACATATCTCATATCATGCTCTTTCCCTGTCTTTTTCTTTGTCTTTGTTCTTACTTGCATGGCAAAGTAAAAGAAGCAATCAGCCGGCACTTGGAGTCAGTCTTCCGATCTGGAGCCAACTGCCTGGAATCTATTCCTGATTGCTTACCTAGCGTTGCTCTCGAGTAGTCATCTTCAACGGTTGATACACTTCCAGAGAAGGGACCACTCCTGCAAAGATTGAACAAAGAAACAGATAACAGGAGGAAGCTTAGACCTTCGGGGGAAACCAAAAGAACCATCCTGCTGCCCAGTTCAAGAAGTAGCACAAAGGAAAATCAACGATGGGCAGAAACCAGTTCAAGAGTAAGCCTGTGGAATCACAAAGATCAAAGCCTCAATGCAATCACCAAGGAGAAGAGGGAATTTACACTCCATAACCAGATTTGCGTCCCTAAACTCTTCTTTTTGTTAATTACATTATGCCATGTTTAAAATGTTTAGTTGTTTTTTGTGTGTTTACTTATGTTTTGTGTGAATCTATGCTTAAAACATTGAGGACAATGTTTGATTTAAGTGTGGGGGGGTAACTAAAGTGTTTTGATGCAAATTCGTAGGGTTTTATCCACCATAACTTCTAATGTTGTTCCTTGCTGTTTTAAGGTGTTTTTAAGTTGTTTTAGAGTGTTTTAGTGTGTTTTGTTTTATAATTCGAAAATCCCATAAAAATTTGAAAAATTGTTTTGAAAAACCCAAAAAGAGTTGTTTTAAAAGTCGTTTTTGTGTGTTTGTGTCTTAGGGTACCTTCCAACACAATGATAAGGATTTGGTTTATAATTGCATGACGGTTAGAAAGAGTTATAAACATAGAGAAAAGTTTGATTTACTCTTGGTATATGCTTGGTTATGGTTATAATGTATGACTTCACATGCAATCATAAAAGAAAAATTCGTTTTTGTAACATGCTTGAAGGAAGAAACTCAAACAAACGCTACATCCCTGTGAGACTCGAGCCATTACTTTCTTTGGAGAGTTATTTTCTGTGATTCTTTATTTTCTAAAGTTGTTGCATGATCTCATTATTCCTTGCTTGGTTGCTACTTAGAATGCAATTGTATCATGATAGAACTAAATGCTAGAACTCATGCCCATTTCATTCAAAGCATGTTATTGATTTGCATAACACATATTCAAGAAGAAGTTGTGTAGTGACCACCACCATAGCCAAATAGCCTTACTTCCCATACTTCGTATATGTTGTAAGTTTTAACCCCGTTGAGCCTTGTTTAGCCTTTATTCTTTGTTTACCCACATTTCCCTTACCTAGCTTAGAGTAGGACTTTCCTATACCCTTGTTCTTAAAGTTTAGTGAGCATGACTTAAATGAATTCCTTTTGAGTTACATTATGCAAGAAAATGAGTGTGGGGGAGTAAAAGTTTGTTCTTACGTTTATATGTATGTTTTGAGATTCAAAAGAAAAAGAAGAAAAGAAAAAAAAAAAAAAAAAAAAAAGGAGTGAAAATAAGTAAGAATGAACTCACGAGCGTTGATGGTTGAAGAAAGGGTCCAAAAAGTTGAATATGGCCCTAAGTTTTGTGTGATTTTCCCTTGGGTGTTCAAAGTTGACTTCTGCGTTCTTAAGGGAATTCTAAGTGCCTAATTCAATACTTTGCTCACTATTGCTTTAAGAATGTTTGTTTATCCTTCACCTTTCATTGTTAGCCAATACCCTAGCCCCGTTACTACCCTTTGACTTCTATATTGAGTGTTATGTATTTCAATTGTGGAGTTTGAACTTGGTATGAGCTTATGGTGTCACTGGTTCTCGCGTCTAAGTAGTAGCATTCCATTCATGAGATCATATCTAAACATGCTTATTAACTCCAGAAAATGCTTTCCTTATTATAACATATGTGAGTGTTCGTCTACATGTTTACATCAATCTTCTCACATATACCTAGTGTAGGGTGTGTAGTCAGAAAATCTGTGTGAAAAACGAGAGTACATCTAGTAAGAAATTGAGGGAATTCTCTAAAGGCATGTTACTACATTTGAAATGTGTTTTAATTGCTTAATTGTGAACTAGTATGTGGTGACTATGATTAAGAATGTACTTAAGTGTAAAGATGGCTCAAATCTGTGAGAATAATGATTTTTAACTTGTCATGTGCATTGGAAGTCCCTGATACGATTGTTGGAAGGTGTAAGTTGTGTTTTGTTCTTTTTGTTTTGTTTTTCTGTTTTGCTCGAGGACTAGCAAAAGCTAAGTGTGGGGGTATTTGATAGGAGCATATTTATGCGACTTAAATGGCTTGTTCTCGTACATTTACGTTATGTTTCTTTAGTTATTTTAGTATTTTAAGCTATTTTCGTGTGTTTGTAGGTCCAAAGGGCTAAAGGAGCAAAAAGATGCATTTTGGAGACTTTTGGAGCACTTTTGGGCTAAGGACGGATAGCTTATGCTTGAAGCCAAAGTGTTGGACGAAATTGAAGACCTAATTGGAGCCAAAGTGTTGGAACCTTGTTCTCTTTAGTTTTAGGACATTTAAACCTTTCCTAATCCCAATCATGCCATGCATAACACACATCCATTCTAACACATTGTCATTGCACATGCATTTCCTTCATTAGTTAACCCACATGCACTTATCACTTATCATCACCACATATCATATCACTTAATCACTTATCACTTATCATCACCACTTAACCACTTATCATATCATAACCACATATCATATCACTTATCACTTATCACTTAACATATCATCCACCTACTTCACCTACAACATCCACCCACTTCACCTACAACATCCACCCACTTCACCTACAACATCCACCTACTTCACCTACAACATCCACCTACTTCACCTACAACATCCACTTCACCTACAACATCCACCTACTTCACCTACAACATCCACCTACTTCACCTACAAATGACATAGCCATATGTTCCCTCCACTACTCCTATAAATACCCTTGCATTCATTCATTCATGGACATCTCATTTCATACACAACACACCACAAACACATCCCTTTCTCTCTTAGCCGTGAGTCTCCCTTAGAATCCAAAAACCATCTTTCCATTTCCATCACTCCTCACTCCATTCCACACTTCCATTCCCCCAAACCAACTATCCTTAGACCTTATGCTACAATAAAGAGGAAGAGAAGAGGGCCTAAACGTTCATACAATTCAAGTTTGAGTTGTTGGAATGTTTAGGTGTTTCTTTGATTTCAATGTTTAATTTTAATTCTCTTTGTTTTGTATGAGGAACTAAACCCCCCCTTAGCTGGGGGTGATTCGAAATATATGTTTATGCTTGCATTTTGATTTGATTACTTCTAATTGCATTTCATAAGTTGTTGATTCAATTTGTTTAACCGTTTGATTGATAACTTATTTATGTATGTTTATTAAGAATGCGCGCTTAATTTTCATGCATGAATATGACGCTAGAATATAAGTGATTTTCACCTAATCGTTATGAACTTATATTCACAAGTAGTGGAGGTTGCTTATAAACAATCGCGTTAAATGAATTCTTGGCACGAGTTTCATGCTCATCATAGTAATGAATGCCTCGTCAACACTTATAGTTTTCATAATGTTTAATGATCTTTGATTGTATCTTTATTGTGCTGTTCACGTAAAGGACTTTTGGAGAATGTTGTGAATTGTGTTGCGCTAACCCATCCAATTCATTAACTTAAGGAAAACTTGACGGTTAATTTAAGCGGACCTAATTAACCCGGGGTGATGAGTTTCATAATTTATTGAAATGCAATTGGAAATCTTTTTATTATGCAAGTGTAACATGTATGGAGATGAACCCCTTAGCTATTCTATCATCCATTCATTCCATTTCATCAATTCCATATTTACATTCTGTTTTAATTTGTTCATTTAATTTAATTTCGTATAAACTTAAATCCCCCTTTACTTTAATGTCAATTTAGTTAGAAATCATTTTAGTTTGTGTTTTTAAAAGCATTTTGTGTCTTTGGTTTGTCTTAGTGTTTTAAAGATTCGTTTTGCATTCTTTGAGTCTAGTATAGTGTTTTATATTGTTTTTACGTTTTTGAGTCAGTTTCCAAGAGATTAACAATCCCTCCTAATCCCCGGTCCAGAACGATCCCTACTTATACTTATACTACAAATCGACAAAAAGAGGGTTTAATTTGTGTGCGTATAAATTCTCGCATCAACAATGAAGAGACATCCAATGATGGATGCAATATTGATTCATAATCTAGTACATTTACACTTCCACTGCGTTACTTTAATTCTTCCTCATTCTTGAGGAATCTATCCTTTGATATTTCTTGAATACCTAAGGACTCACTTGATAGTTGCCATGGTTCTGATCTTGGGCTTGCATTGATGTCGTCTTGTACCGATCTTGGTAGAACTCATATCAATGTTTTTCATACTATATGAAATACATAAATCACCTTTCTACGTATACATAAAGGATTCTATTTACACATTATTTCTTTGGGAGTCAAAGGGTACGTTCCCTTTGAGAAGAGAAACTTCCTAGTCTCACAAGAATTGTCCTTCTGATTGAACTTTGTCATCATATGAGAAACTTCCTAGCATCATTTGTCTATCATTAGGGATATATATAATTCAATTATATCCTGAAATCTGTCATTATAGATTTCCATTCAATGCGTATAGACTATGTCTCCCATATACATTCTATCGTTATAGAATGTTTAAAGTCATAACTTTAACGAAGAAGAATTCCTTTCATTTCCAAAATTAATATATATATATATATATATATATATTCAAATTTAGGAATATGATTAATTCCCACTAATCTTTTGTAAACCTAGTAAACAAAAGATTCGTTTACATCTTAATGAGAAATCAAACTATTTTGATCTTTGTCTCATAAGATACTTATAGTTCCCACTAGCTTGCTAAGATTTATGATGGATGGATCTCTACAACTTACATGTCTTGTGATTCCTAGTTTTAGACATATATTATCAAGACTATCTTGATAATGGTTTCGGAAACCCATATATGTCCAAACATTGAATCACCGTTTAGTTGTAGCTAGCAATCTTTGAATTAATAGAAACCAAGACTATGTCAAAGATGGTTTCTTCCAAGTCAACCAATCTCATCGATTGTAGTCACCTTAAGCTTCCAATTAGCTATGATGGTTTCATTATTTCATGTGAAATGGTACTATACCCTTTCCTTTAGTATATGTCGTATATACACTCAATGTAGTCATAAGGATTTTCATTCTTATCTCTTTCGAATTAAGAGGTGTAACTCTATGACAAAGTCATAAAGTTCAAACCATTCAACTGAGATGGACTACCTTGGAGCTTGTGGTGTTGGAACTAGGTTGTTATATTTGTTGATTATCATCATGTCTCTCAAAGAACCCATTCTTTGAGTTCTATCTCTCGTTCATTTACTCTATCTTAGGCAAATCCTATTGTGGGATTACAATGAACTACCCAACAAATAACATTTGTTAGATGGTTTATAGAAGTGATATCCAAAGGTTAATTTAAGGATATCCCACAAGATTGTTCTCAAACAAATATTGCTTATTAGCACATAACCCCAAATCTTAACACACTTAAGACTTGTCTTTCTTTCCAATCACATCCTATGGAGTCATGAAAATTTTGAAAGATCTTCTAATTGACAACCATATTGTCTTATAAGTATATATCATATATATCGATATTTGATGCTACTTTCCTTGATATCTTTCAAGGAAACTCTTCTAAAGTGTTATTTTTCCTTGGATCAAATCTAAGGAGGTAAATACTTTAGACGTCTTACTCATCAACTTACATTCTTTAATTCTTTGAAACCCTTTGCAAAGTATTCAGACTTATGTTTAATCAAAATAAACGATAGTCCAACCGAGGGCAATCTTCAGTGAATGTCATACAACATGAGTAGTATTATGTTGTGGACAAGTGCCACTAATATCTAAGTGAATTAACCTCAACAACTTTGTGATTCTTTCTTCTTTTCAAAAGAATAAAGATTCAAACATTTCGCCTCTATACAATTTTAACAAGAAGGCATTGTATACGGATCTAACGATCCAAAGCATCCATCTATGACCAACTCGTAATTTGTGTTTTAGAGGTGTCACAACTCAGTAGGGTTAGTCATTACCTTGTAACCTTTTGGGTTTTAAGCATCGTTATATTCTAAACAGTTAATACTACCACATCATCTCTACAATATGGAGACAACTAATCAAATTACTATAATCCAATCATTCATTAATAAAGAACAATGTTTTGTCAAAAAAAAACATTTATCCATCTCTTAAAACTATAGGAATTAAGTTATTTATTCAAATTGGAATGTAAAGACAATCTTTGGTTTTCCAATTTCTTTGGTAGTTCATATAAGGAAGTAATTACTATCTGCTTTCGCAGAGATCTATATCTTTATCCACATTCCAAATGTGAAGTACTTTCTCTTCTCTCGTCAATCTTCTACTTCTTTATTAGTCACTCTTTTACAATGATTGCAAAACATAGTTACTAATACATAATCAAACATTCAAGACATAGTACGTACTGATCTTGACGGACTGTCAATGCCCAATTGGCAATCCTATGATCAGGAATGTTTAGGATATGTATTCGGAAGAGAATGGTCTCATGAATCTAACTTCTTTAGATCACATTCTCTCAATTACATATTCCTTGGACTTATCGTTTAAGCATATAATATTTATATTAGACAATTTTAAACAATAATCTTTGCCCTTTATATTAAACTAGATTAGTTTATCATATGAAATGTCCGTAACGTATCATCATATGATTAGTTTTAGGGCACATTTCCAACACAAAGGAGTATCAAAAGGAAGAAAATCACAAGGAAGATCTAAGGAGATAGGAGGTGACTTGAAGGTTCTCCGCTTGGGTGAATCCCTTGTGTAAACAAGGATGAGCTTCAAGGGTAATGAATCTGAAAAGTCTTCCTTCTCTTTAATGTTGTTAAAGAGTCTTGTCGTTCACCATTCACTAGGCTTTGAAAGTCATGGGTTTTAGAATTGTTTTTTAATGCATGCCTACTTTAAACTATTATTAGTTTGCTTATGTGTTCAAATGTTCTCACATGTTCTTAGTTAGGACAAAAAATTTCCTTCATATTCCTAAAGAACTAGGGTTTCCTGCACTTAGAGAAAGCTTGCTCTGCGTGGTGCATTCTTGGCCTTCTCGTTGTACTTCCCTTGCGTGGTTATCTCTCCCCTTTACAACAAACAGATGTTGTATTTATAGAAGCATGGATCTTTCTAGGCTCCAGCTTGGTTTCTTCGCTAGGCTTAAAAGGGATCTCATTTTGTGGCTTGGTATTCCCCTTCCTTTCTCCCTAGCTCTTCTACTATTTCCTTTTTGGTGTAAGGTAGCTACACTATTTAAACCTGCATTATGCTTCTTCCTGAGGGGCGGCTTTTCCTAGCCAACCTTCTGCAAGCGCTACTTCAGGTAGCAAGCCTCATAGCTTTCGCACTTTGGTTGTCTGTGCAAGCTAAGAAGGGAAAGTTAACATTAAATGCCTGACTTGCTAGGCTTAAAGTGCATTTAATGTTGAAATCTAGTTTAGTCCTAACTAAGAGGGTAGGGAAA
This sequence comes from Pyrus communis, assembly GCF_041283825.1. Lineage (NCBI taxonomy): Eukaryota > Viridiplantae > Streptophyta > Magnoliopsida > Rosales > Rosaceae > Pyrus > Pyrus communis. The sequence goes on from NC_142567.1 coordinate 16,332,320, forward strand.
GGGATAAACTAGGCTAGTTCTCTATCAATGCTTGCCTGCATGAAATGTAAAAGGTATGGGCTTGATCCTTAAGCCCCCAAGCAAGCCAAAGTCTTCCATAACCCTGATTCCACATAAGCATGATAAGAGCATATTTATGCGACTTTATTATCTTATTTTGTTGCATTTACTTCGTTAATTTCTATTTATTTTGGTAATTTATGTTATTTTCGAATTATTGTAAGTCCAATTGGTAAAGATGACAATAAATGGCAAAATGGAGCAATTTGGACCAGTTTTAGACTTGGATTAGATAACATGTGTGGAGAGAATATGGGCTGGATGTGACAACCCGTCCCGAATTATAATATATTTTGTATTCGATAGCGTGGAAATGACTTTTATGCCCTTGAACATTGAGTGTGTTGTGTGAATGAGCTTAGGGTTGAGACCAATTCTTTTCCTTCCTAAATATTTGGACCCAATTGGAAGTTATGATTTTTGTTTGTTTTGTTTGGTTGCCAACCTAGACCACACACACACACACACACACACACACCCGTTGACACTTTTTCTCTCTCTCTCTCCCTCTTGGATTTTTCTTCCATTTCCGTACAATTGTACGAACAACCTCTCAACCAACTTCATCACTCATAGATCGAAGTTGTGGAAGTCTTTTTCATGCTCCTTGCAAGCTCAGGAATCGAGCTATAGTTTTGATTGGATGTGAAGACTTGTAGAACTCGAGTTATCTAATCTCTGGTGAATGGTGAACTTATCTGATGTGATCGCGAAGGTATCAGGGTTTAGCTGGTTTTCACGAATTTTTCCGACAAGATTCCGTTGGTTTTAGGTCTTAAAAGTGAATCCGGTGATAGCAACGGTGGCCGGCGTCGGCCTCCGGTGAACCAAGGAAAAAGGAGGAGAATATTCTATCAAAATTGACGGAATATGCTAACCGTGTTAGGTGAGACGTTTGCAAAGGACGAGCGCAGTCAAGCGAGACTCGGGGGCTACAACCGTTTCACATATCGGTGAGTGGGCTTTTGGTTTTCAGTATATCTATGCTTGGTATTTTTCCTAGAAACTCATTTAAATGGACTTATGTTTTGAAATGCCATGCCAAATATTTTATACTTAGAATATGCATTTAGAACTTGCACATATTTATGTTTGATTCTGTGGACGCTCAGGTAAGTACCAGGTGAGTTTATAGATTGTGGATGTGAGTTGCATGATTATGTTGAGATGTATTATAGCTCATAAACCTTCACCCCGATTTTAATGCTCCCGCCCGTGGTTAGGGCACAGTCTTTCACGTGATATTCAACTCCCGCACCATATGCTCACCTTACATCCAAGTTAGGTGCACAATCCTATCGTACAGACCATGATGTGATATATAATAGCACACAAATTAAACCTTCTTGTAGACAATTGTAGTATGGATAAGTAAGGATCGTTCTAGGCCGGGGATTAGGAGGGATTTCTAATCTACTCAAATTAGACTCAATTACACTAAGCTAGACTAAAAAACAAAAAACTAGACTCTAAAGACTCAAAACAAACTAGAATGACTCAAAATACCACAAAACAAGCAAATTGACTCAAAATAGAAACTAAAGTTGATTGGACGAATTCTAACATAACTTTGACTCAAAACACTAAAGGAAACAAATCTAAACAAGTTCTAACTAACATGAAATACTAAAGGGGGGATTGGTTTTGACAAATTTAAAAGAAAAGCAAACAGATTGCAGAAACAAAGTAAATTGACACGAATTTGGGTGAATTGATGGGTGATAGGATAGCTAGAGGGTCCTTTTCCACACATGACACATATGTATACAAATCGATTTCCAATTATTATTCCAATAAATCATGAATGACAATGCCCCAAGTTAACCATGAACAGCACAAATTAACCATCAGATTTCCCTAATTTCATTGAATTAGACTCAGCGACACAATCAAATTATTCTTATCAAGTTCCCTATATGAACAACATGATAGAGATACAAACCAAAGATCATTAAGTTCTATGGAAATCATAAGCATTGACAAGGCATTCGTAACTATGAAAAGCATGATGCTCCTGCCAGGAATTTTACTTAACACAATCGTGACTAGCGACCTCCACTATTTGCAAATATAAGTTCATAACGCTTAGGTGAAACTCCCTTATATTTTAGCATCAAATTCATGCATGCAAACTAAGTATGCATCCTTAATCAGCATACAAGAATAAGTTATCAATCAAGCAGTTAAGTAAATTGCATTCATGTTTTACGAAACAATAATTGGATGAAATCAATTCATATCACATATATGTTCATGGCTTTGAATTCTCCTCTAGCCAAAACGAGTTTAGTTCCTCATGTTCGCAATCAAACAAAGATAACTTAAATTAAACGTTGAAAAAAAAAGATAGAATACACCTAAGAATGTTCCAACAATCCAAAACTTTAATGGCAGGCACGGCTCCAAGGGTCTTCTCTCCTTTCTCCTTGCAAGGCTGCAGCATAAGGTGTTTGTGTATGATGGATGGTTGGTGTGGAATTGTGTGTGAGGGATGGCTAAATGGATGAATGAATGGTTCGATTTTTTGCAGCAGAAACATATATTTAAAGGGAGAAAAGGCAAGGCATTATTTAATTAATTTTGGGAAAGATTTGCTCTCCAAATCCTCAAGGAAAAACGGTAAATATGTCAAAATCCAAGAGGAAAAAGGAAAGAGAGGTGCGGCAGATCCTAGAGAAAAAGGGAAAGGGACTTGCGGCAAAGGTTTAGAGGGAAAGGGCATGCCTTGCACGGCAAGGAAAGGGTATTTCTAGAAGGATAGGTGTGGCATCCCTTATTAAATAAGATTAAGGCTTCTAGAATCATATATTTAAGTTTCCCCAATATAATTAGGAATCCCCGTGCCAGCTGGAATAAAAGTAGTGAAGGATTAGGATTGAATAAGTCAAAATAAGGTAGTTTGGTTCTTGTTTCCTTCTTTCTTTGTTGAACTTCATATCTTCTTTTTCTTGAATTAATTCTTCCAACTCTTTAGCATATTCTTAGCCCTTGTAAAACTTCAAATTTGTCCATCCACCTTGCTTTAAGCATGTGCTAACCATTCCAAGCCCAAAACTGCTCTAAAATACTCCAAATTGCCTTTTCTTGCCACTTTAGCCAATTAAACCTACAAATATACGAAAATAGGTTAAATCGCTATAATAAATAGAAACTAACTCACTAAATACAAGCAAATAAGCTATCAAAGTCGCATAAATATGCTCCTATCAAATTCCCCCACACTTAGCTTTTGCTAGTCCTCGAGCAAAACAAAACAAACAAAACACAATCTAGACCTTCCAACATTTGCCTAAGGGATTTTCAATGTAACATGACACATGTTAAAAATCACTACTCATATAGATTTTAGCCATCCTTACTCTTGAGTAAACACTCTCAACCACAGTCACCTCTCACTAGCTTACATTTAATCAATTAAAAATAACATTTCGAATGTAGTAACATGCCTTAGAGAATTCCCTCAATTCCTTACCAGATATACTCTCTATTTTCACATAGAATTTCTGACTACATTCCCTATACTAAGTATATGCGAGAAGATTGATGTAACATGTATTTCATAACAAAGAAAGCACTTTTTGGAATTATTAATATAAATATGTATATGATCTCATGAATGGAATGCCACTACTTAGAAGCGAGAACCAGGGATTCCATATGCTCACACCCATTTTAAACTCCACATATTGAAACACATAACAATCAAGATAGAAGTCTAAGGGTTGTAATGGGGCTAAGGTATTGGCTAACAAAGAAAGGTAAGGATAAACAATGGTTCTTAAAGCAAAAGTAAGCAAAATAATGAAATAAACAATTAGAATTCACTTTTGATTGCAGAAATCAACTTTAAACACCCATGGGAGATTCACACAACACTTAGGGCTAGATTCAAACTTTTGGACCCTTTCCTCAACAACCACTACTTGCGAGTTCATTCTCACTTATTTCTCAACTCTTTTCTTTCTCCTTTTCTTTCTTTTTCATGTTTTTTTCTTCTTTTTTTTTTTTTAAAATTTAAGTTTCATATTTCCAACGAAAACCTTCCCCCACACTTGTTTTTCTGCATAATGTTGATCAAAAGGAATTCCTTTTAAGTCATGCTTCACTATCCTTTAAGAACAAGGGTGTGGATAGTCCTATTTTAGACTAGGTAAGGATAATGTGGCTAACAAAGAAAGAAGGCTAAATAAGGCTCAAAGGGGTCAAACCTACAATACATATGCAAAGGTAAAGGCTTTTTGGCTCTGGTTTAACTAAACAACTTCACCTTATTGTATGTTATGCACTCAATCACATGCTTGGAATGAAAGGGGCATGAGTTCTAGTATTTGGAACTATAATGATGACAACGCATTCTAAGTAGCAACCAAGCAAAGAAATAATGAGATCATGCAACGACATTAGAAAACAAGAAATCATAGATTAATAACTCTCCAAACAAAGTTTAGGCTCAAGTTTCTCAGAGTTGTAGCGTTAGTTTGAGTTTCTTCCTTCAAGCTTGTTACAAAAATTGATTTTTTTTTCTTTTTGTGATTATATGTAAATTCGTAAATGACAACTACAAAGCATAAACCAAAGAGCAAATCAAAACTTCCATCCATGTTTGTAACTTTCTTTAATAGTCATGCAATTAAAAACCAAATCCTCATCATTGTGTTGGAAGATACCCTAAGACACAAACACACATCAAAAATGACTCTAAAAACAACTCTTTTTGGTTTTTTCAAAACTTTTTCGATTTTTTCTTCAAATTTTCAGATTTTCTTTTCAAAACACTTCAAAACACAATAAAAACACTTAAAAACATTGGGTAACAACTTTAGAAGTGATAGGTGATAAAATCTGACGAAATTCATGAAAAACACACTTTGTTCACCCCCCCAACACTTAAACCAAACATTGTCCTCAATGATTCAAACATAGACTCTTTCACAAAAACAATCAAGCAACACAACTAACAAATATGACATGTATGGCAAAGTAAAAGCAATAAAGCGTAGGGTTAAGGAATGCAAATCTGGTTGTGGATTGTTGGAGATTCCTAGGTCTTCTTTATTTGAATGCATGGGTTGCCTCCCAAGAAGTGCTTACTTTAACGTCTTCCCGCTGGACGATACCTCCTTTTAAGCTCCATTAGTGCCCACAGCATGGAAGGGTATTTCCTAAACGACATGCTCTTCAAAATACTCATAATAAGGCTTCAAACGGTGTCCATTCACTTTGAATTCTTGTCCGGTCTTTAAACTTTGAATTTGGACTGCACCATAAGGAAAAACATTAGTAACCACAAAAGGACCAATCCATTTAGAACGTAGCTTACCTGGAAATAATTGAAGGCGGGAGTTGAAAAGTAACATTTTCTGCCCTTTGGACAATGTCTTGCTACGAATCATCTTGTCATGGAATGCCTTTGTTTTCTCCTTGTAAATACAAGCGTTCTCATAAGCCTTGTTCCTAATTTCCTCAAGCTCATTCAATTGAAGCTTTCTGTGAATTCCAGCCGCATCTATGTCCATATTCAATGTTTTGACTGCCCAATGTGCTTTGTATTCCAATTCCACAAGAAGATATCATGGTTTCCCATAGATGAGCCGAAAGGGAGACATCCTAATTATTGTTTTGTAGATTGTACGATACGCCCACAATGCATCATCCAAACGCAAGCTTCAATCTTTACAAGTTGGCCCAACTGTCCTTTCCAAAATCTGCTTCATTTCTCGATTAGAAACCTCGGTTTGACCACTTGTTTGAGGATGATAACGTGTTGAAACCTAATACGTGACATTATACTTCTTGAGCAGCGCCTCAATGGTTCGATTACAGAAATGGGAACCCCCCATCACTTATAAGAACTCTTGGCATTCCAAATCTGGCAAATATGTTAGTTTTGACAAAATATGCAACCACTTTGGAATCACTAGTACGAATGGCCTTTGCTTCCACCCATTTCGATACATAATCAGTTGTAAGTAAAATATAATTGAAACCATGAGAGGAAGGAAAAGGACCCATGAAATCAATGCCCCAAACATCAAAAATCTCAACAGAAAAGATAGGGTTCTGAACCATTTGATCTTTTGCACCTATATTGCCCATTCTTTGACAACGATCACAAGTCATACAAAAAGTTCTAGCATCCTTAAAGATAGTAGGCCAATAAAATCCACATTCTACCACTTTAAGGGTTGTGCGTTATGTGCCAAAATGACCTCCACATGCATAAGTGTGACAGAAAGTTAAAATTGAATTAAACCCAGAATCATGCAACACCTACGAAGAATCTGATCAGAGCAATATTTCCACAAGTATGGTCATCCTACACATAAAACCGTGCATCCTTTTTTAGTTTATCACGTTGGTGCTTATTTAGGGTGCTTGGAACTTGTTTAGTCACTAAATAATTCACCAAATCGGCATACCAAGGTTCATTTACCTCAATGGACAGTAGCTGCTCATTTGGGAATGCTTCTAGAATGGGTAAAGACTCCTCATTGTGCACTAAACAACTCAAGTGGTCAGCCATCACGTTTTCACTTCCTTTCTTGTCTCAAATTTCGATATCGAACTCTTGGAGGAGAAGCATCCAACGAATTAGCCTTGGCTTGGCCTCTTTCTTGGTGAGTACATGCTTCAATGCTACATGGTTAGAATAAACAATAACTTTAGTGCCAAGTAAATAAGAACGAAACTTATCTAAAGTAAACACAACAACAAGGAGTTCTTTTTCACAGGTGGAGTAGTTTAATTGAGCATCATTTAAGGTCCGAGATGCATAATAGATGACATGTGGCTGCTTGTTCTCCCTTTGGCCTAAAACAACTCCCATTGCATAATCAAAGGCATCGCACATGAGCTCAAAAGGAAGACTCCAATCTGGTGGAACTATGATGGGGGTCGAAGTTAGCATTTCCTTGAGGTGATTGAAGGCTTTCTCACATGCTTCATCGAACACAAATGGTACATCCTTTTGGAAAAGTCGGCATAGGGGTGTGGCGATCTTCGAGAAATCTTTGATGAACCGTCTATAGAATCCTGCATGTCCAAGAAAAGAACAAACCTCTCTCATCGAAGTGGGAGAGGGTAAGTAGCATACAAGATCTATTTTCGACTTATCAACCTCAATTCCCTTTTCTGAAATTATGTGACCCAAGACTATGCCTTGTCTTACCATGAAGTGACATTTTTCCCAATTTAAAACAAGGTTAGTTTCAATGCAACGTTTCAAGATTAAAGTGAAATTAGCTAAACAATCATCATATGAATCACCAAAAACACTAAAATCATCCATGAAAACTTCAATAATCTTTTCAACAAAATCTGAAAAGATACTTACCATGCATCTTTGAAAAATGGTTGGTGCATTACATAAACCAAATGGCATTCGACAATAAGCAAAAGTACCAAATGGACAAGTAAAAGTGGTATTTTCTTGATCATCTGGAGCTATAACAATCTGATTATATCCCGAATAACCATCAAGAAAATAATAAAAAGAATGACCCGCTAACCTTTCAAGCATTTGATCAATGAATGGCAAAGGGAAGTGATCTTTCCTTGTGGTGGCGTTTAGTTTCCTATAATCGATGCAAACTCTCCAACCTATTTGGATACGAATGGGCACAAGCTCGTTCTCTTCATTCTTCACCATAGTGACTCCGGATTTCTTTGGTAAACTTGAACAGGTGAAACCCAACGACTATCCAAAATTGGATAAATCACTCCACAATCAAGAAGCTTGATAATCTCCCTCTTCACAACTTCCATCATTGAAGGGTTGAGTCGACGTTGAGCCTCTTTAGTTGGTTTAGCCCCCTCCTCTAGAAGCATGCGATGCATGCATGTTGTAGGACTTATCCTTTTAATGTTAGCCAAGGTCCATCCAATGGTTGTTTTGTACTCTTTCAACACTCGAATTAATTTTTCCTCCTCCAATGCCATGAGTGATGAAGAGATTATGACGGGCAAAGTCTCTTGGTCACCCAAGAAGACATACTTCAAGTGATTTGGTAATGGTTTAAGTGATGCGAGATTTACTTGACACTCAAATTAAACCCTCGTTTGACAATTGTAGTAGAATGGATAAGTGAGGGATCGTTCTAGACCGGGGATTAGGAGGGCTTGCTAAAACCTTCTAAATTGACTTAAAAACATAAAAACTAAATTAAAATACTCTTAACAAGACTACTATGACTCAGAATGGCTTTGAAAAACTCAAATTGTCTAAAACAATCAAATTGACTCAAATAGAAGCTAGAACTTGATTTAGACGAATTTGCAAGTGTTTATGACTCCAAAAGCTTAAAGATACAAAAATAAAACAAATACGAATGATTAAGACTTAACAAAATAGGGGGGGGGATTGTGGTTGGACGATATTAAATTAAATGGACAGAATATAATTAAAGGCAAAATGTAAATATGAATGTGATGAAAAATATGGATGATGGAATAGCTAAGGGGTTTTTCTCCACACATGTTACACTTGCATACAAGATTGATTTTCGGTTGGTCTTTCGATAAATTATGAAACTCAATGCTCCAAGTTAATTAGGTCCGTTTAAATTAACTTTCAGATTTCCCTAGATTCGTTGGATTGAATGGAATACGCATTACAACCAAATTATTCTTAATCAAAGTCCCTAACTATGGAATACGCATGATAGAGACATTCAACAAAGATCATTAAGTTCAACGGAAATCATAAACATTGACGAGGCATTCGTTACTATGGAATACGCATGAAACTTATGCCAAGAATTCGTTTAACGCGATTGTTTATAAGCAACCTCCACTACTTGTGAATATAAGTTCGTAACTATTAGGTGAAACTCACTTATATTCTAGCGTCATATTCATTCAAACGGTTAAACAAATTGAATTAACAACTTATGAAATTCCAACCAAAAGTAATCAATTCATATTGCAAGCATAAACATGTATTTTGAATCACCCCCTAGCTAAAGGGGGGTTTAGTTCCTCATAACTTTGAAATCAAAGAAACACCTAAACATTCCAACAACTCAAACCTGAATTGTATGAACGTTTAGGCACTCTTCTCTTCCCTTCTCATACGTACAAAACAAAGAGAATTAAATTTAAACTTTGAAATCAAAGAAACACCTAAACATTCCAACAACTCAAACTTGAATTGTATGAACGTTTAAGCACTCTTTTCTTCCTCGTTGTTGTAGCACAAGGTCTAAGGTGAGCTTAAGGGCTTTAGGTGTATGTGGAATGGAGTAGGGAGTGGTTGGAGATGGAAGAGTGAAGAGAAAATATGCAGAAAATGAAGTGGGACTCACGGCAATGGAATAGATTTGTTGCTTGGTGTTTGTAACTGAAAATGTGTATGGAAGAGTTGAATGGGGAGTGAATGAATGAAATGTGTATGAATGAGTAAGTGTTTATGAATTGAGGTTGTGGATGCTTATTTATAGGTGAAGAGGAGGGAACATGACAACTAGGAACTTGGTGGAAATCTGAAATGGTGATGGGAGATGCATGTGGCTGTTTTATGCATGTGATTAAAGGGTGGTGAATGCATATGCTTTGACAGAAATGAAAGGGATAATGCACGGTTTTGAGAGGTTTTCTGGTGGTTGTGAGGTGGATGAATGATTAGAATCTTGTAAGGGTGGAAATGCATGTGGAATGGATGTGAAATCTGCCAAAATGCATGTGAAAGGAATGCTGGAAATGCATGTGAATGTAGGCCACGGCAAAGGGTGTTGTTTGTGGAATGATGGCAGGTTGTGTATGTGTTTGGGAAGAGAATAAATGTATGATGGTGGCTGAATGATTAAAGGGAATGAATGGGAGTGACACTAGGTTGATTATGCATGTGGAAATGCTGGAATTATCAATGGTTATGCACGGCAAAGGTTGGAAAGAATGATTATGGATGCATGTGTTGAATGATTTCTTGGTGAGGGATGTGGAGTGGTTGAATGTGGTGCAATGATAATGTTTTGTGGCTGAATTGGTGGTGGAATTATGATGGGAATGCTAGGGAATGAATGTGAAATGAAATGATAATGTTTTGCACGGTTTGGTGTTGTGTTTGTTTGAATGTGCATGTGATTAAATTAAAGGATGCAAAGTGCAATGAAATGGAATGCCAATCTGAAATGAGATAGGAACCCACGGCAAAGGAGTGAGATTGATGATGAATTATGAAGAATGAATGCATGTAGGGTTGATATGCATGTGAATTAGGTTGGAAAGAGGTGGAAGTGGAATGTTATGCAATGATAATGTCTTGTAAAGATGCTAATAAATAATGCATGTAGGGTTAGGAAATAAAATCATAACTTAAAGGGGGATGATTAAAGGGTGTTGAAAGGTTTTGCATGGCTTTGAAGTGATTGTGGATTGGGCTAGAGTTTAAGTACATGAAATGGACCCAAATTGCTCCCCCTTGCATGGCAAGGAATGGTGTTTGTGTTAAGCCCATGGCAAGGTGTTATGTGATTGGGTTAGGGCCATTGTTTTGTGTCTTCAAGTGCATACAAGGCCTTCAAATTCGTCCATCCTCTTGGCTCCATGGATAAGCTATCCAATCCATGCCCAAAAATGCTCCAAATGGCCTCAAAATGCACTTTCTTGCTCCCTAGGCCCTTAGAACCTGAAAACACACAAAAGAAGCATAAAGGACTAAAATAACGAGAGAAACATAACGTAAATGCACGAGAACAAGCCATTTAAGTCGCATGAATATGCTCCTATCATTAAGCTTAAGGGAAGGTGCCTGAATCACTGAAGGTAACAACTTATTAGTAGAAATGGGAATTGGAATTAGGATTGGAGACTCACCAACATGTTGTGGCAATGATTCAAGGGCAGCCACCATCTCCACTTCTTCACAATTAGGCACGACAAGGGAAGTCTTATGCATGCCATGAGTGTGCATAGGTGATGTCCCTTGTTCTTTGAGTCTCATTCCTCTTGTAATGGTTGTTTCAAGGGCATCCTCATTTAGGCCGTCAAGATATTCCTGCGCCAATGAATCAAATACATCAATAGAAAAACAAGACTGATCATCTTTAGGATATTTCATAGCTTCAGAAATGTTAAAATCAATAATCTCGCCATCAAATTCGATTGTTATCGTCCCCTTGAACACATCTATCTTGGTACGAGCTGTTTTCATGAATGGTCTTCTAAGTAGGATCGGCAAAGGAGGAGAATGGGCCGAATCTTCCATGTCAAGCACATAGAAATCAGCCGAAAAGATTAAATGATTAACCTGCACCAAAACATCTTCCAAAACTCCTTTCGGATATGCATTAGAATGATCGGCTAATTGAATAATAACTCCATCATTTTTCAGGTCTCCTAAGTTCATAGATGCATACATAGAATAAGGCTTGACATTAATGGATACACCTAAGTCAAACATGGCATGTTCAAACTTAGTATTGCCAATAACACAAAGGATTGTGAAACTACCTGGATCTTTGCATTTAGGAGACAATTTCCTTTGTAGAACCGCTGAAACATTCTTACTTACCCTTACCACTTCCTTGTTCAAAATCCTCGCTGTGCAAAGCTCTTTCAAGAATTTGGCATACTTTAGAACTTGCTTAATTGCATCAAGGAGCAGGATATTGACTTGCACCTTTCTAAACGTCTCAAGAATGTCCTTGTCATTCTTTTCTTTCTTAGATTGCATAAATCTAGAAGGGAAAGGCACATTTGGTGGAATAGGGTTCGAATGAACCAAATTTGGACCTAACTTACATGAATTGGATGGTTTAGAATCCCTAGAAAGTTGCGGCAAAGGTTGTTCTACCATTGTCGTGGCCTTGCCTTTTTCCTCCTCTTCGTGCAGCAGCTTTTCGTCCTCTTTTTGGCTTGATTTAGACGTTTGTGGGTCGGTTCCAACTTCCTTGCCACTTGTTAACATGATAGCCTTGGCGGTTTCAAATCCTCCTTTTGGATTCACAATGGTTAAACTAGGCAGTTTGCCTTGTTCTCTAAACTAACCCATGAACTCCACTACTTGCCCCATTTGCTTCTTCAATTCGCCCACCTCTGTAGCTTGATTTTGTACTCCCTACGTCAAAGTGGAGAGTAATTGAATAACTTTATCATTTTCCAAAGACATACCTGAATTTGGTTGGGCCGGAGGTCGTTGAGGTTGCATTGGTGCAAATTGCCTTTGAAATATCCTAGGGGGTGGTTGTCGAAATCCTCCTTGTTGTTAAGGTTGTTGAGGCTCCCTCCACTTCATGTTTAAGTGATCTCTCCATCCCAGATTGTAAGTGCTGGCGTATGGATCATGCCTTGGTTGATTTTGGCCTTGAAAACCCACGACATTGGCACTTTCCCATCCTCTATTCTCTATCAATTGAGGTCATTGCTCATAGGGGTGTCCTTGGATACAGCAGTGAGATTAGCCAATTAAGATTGAATTTTAGAAATTGCACTTACCTCATTCACTTGTTGTTGTTGCCATGGGATGTCCCTTTATCCAACTCCCTCGTATTGTTGTGCATTCAAGGCTTGATTTACAATTAGGGTTTTGGCATCAATTGGTGTTTTGTTAACCAAAGCTCCTCCTGCCGAGGCATCTAACATTTGTCTCTCAATTGGAAGAAGTCCTTCGTAGAAATATTGAATTAGAAGCTATTCTTTCATTTGATGTTGAGGGCATGATGCAACTAGAGTCTTGAAACGCTCATAATATGCTGGAAAAGATTCTCCTTGGTTTTGTTGAATTTCACTAATCTTCTTCCTCAAAAGAATGACTATTGAAGTGTGGAAGAATTTTTCTAAGAATGTTTTCTTTATGCTTTCCCAAGAAGTGACGGTTCCAGATGCTAATTCATAGAGCCAATCTTTAGCCTTTTCCAAATAAGAGAATGGAAAAGCTTTCATCTTCAAAATATTGCCATCCACGTTGATTGGGGTCATGCTTGAACACACCACTTCGAATTCCTTCAAGTGCTTGTTTGGATCTTCCATGGATAGCCCATGGTATTTGGGGATATGGTGCAGCAAGCAACACTTCAGTTCAAACTCATCGATCTTGTCCTCAGCTGCCCTAGGATATTGAATGCATAAGGGTACAACATTGTCCAATCCCGAGGCTGAAAGTTCCTTGATTGTTTGATTATTCGTAGCCATGATTGTTCTTCCTCTTCCTCTTCTTCAAACTCAGATTCAGAGCTAGAACTAGGTGGATTAGGTTCTGGCTCCTTCCTCTTTTTTCTCAAAATTCGCTCAAAATCGTCGTCAAATTCCAAGATATGTGCACGAACAGGTTGAGAACTTCGAGTCATAAACTAGTACCTAAAATCAACAAAACAAAACAAAACAAAATCAGAAATCAAAACTAAAAAAACCTAAAACAAAAAAAAAAACACAAACAGAAACAACGGGGGATTAGCAAAATTGCTAATCCCCAGCAACGGCGCCAAAAATTTGATGTGGTATATAATAGCACACAAATTAGACCCTATTGTTGACAATTGTAGTATGGATAAGTAGGGATCGTTCTAGGGCGGGGATTAGGAGGGATTGCTAATCTACTCAAATTAGACTCAATTATACTAAACTAGACTCAAAAACAGAAAACTAGACTCTAAGGACTCAAAACAAATTAGAATAACTCAAAACAGCACAAAACAAGCAAATTAACTCAAAATATAAAATAAGGTTGATTTTGGATGAATTCTAACTTAACTTTGACTCAAAACACTAAGGGAAACAAATCTAAACAGGTTCTAACTAAGTAAACACGACATATTAAAGGGGGGATTGGTTTTGACGACTTTAAAGTAAAAGCAAACAGATTGCAGAAACAAAGTAAATTGACACGAATTTGGGTGAATTGATGGGTGATAAACTAGCTAAAGGGTCCTTCTCCACACATGACACATATGTATACAAATCAATTTCCAATTATTATTCCAATAAATCTTGAATGACAATGCCCTAAGTTAACCGTGAACAGCACAAATTAACCATCAGATTTCCTTAATTTCATTGAATTGGACTCAGCGACACAATCAAATTATTCTTATCAAGTTCCCTATATGAACAGCATGATAGAGATACAAATCAAAGATCATTAAGTTCTATGGAAATCATAAGCATTGACATGGCATTCGTAACTATGAAAAGCATGATACTCTTGCCAGGAATTTTACTTAACACGATTGTCACTAGTGACCTCCACTACTTGCAAATATAAGTTCATAACGATTAGGTGAAAATCCCTTATATTTTAGCATCAAATTCATGCATGCAAACTAAGTATGCATCGTTAATCAACATACAAGAATAAGTTATCAATCAAGCAATTAAGCAAATTGCATTCATGTTTTACGAAACAATAATTGGATGAAATCAATTCATATCACATATATGTTCATGGCTTTGAATTCTCCTCTAGTCAAAACGAGTTTAGTTCCTCATGTTTGTAATCAAACAAAGATAACTTAAATTAAACATTGAAAACAAACGATAGAATACACCTAAAAACGTTCCAATAATCCAAAACTTGAATGGCAGGCACAGCTCCAAGGGTCTTCTCTCTTTTCTCCTTGCAAGGTTACGGCACAAGGTGTTTGTATATGATGGATGGCTGTTGCGGAATTGTGTGTGAGGGATGGCTAGATGGATGAATGAATGGTTCGGTTTTTTGCGGCAGAAACATATATTTAAAGGGAGAAAAGGCAAGGCATTATTTAATTAATTTTGGGAAAGATTTGCTCTCCAAATCCTCAAGGAAAAATGGTAAATAAATGTCAGAATCCAAGAGAAAAAAGGAAAGAGAGGTACGGCAGATCCTAGAGAGAAAGGGAAAAGGATTTGCAGCAAGGGTTTAAAGGGAAAGGGCATGCCTTGCACGGCAAGGAAAGGGTATTTCTAGAAGGATAGGCACGTCATCCCTTATTGAATAAAATTAAGGCTTCTAGAATCATATATTTAAGTTTCCCCAATATAATTAGGGATCCCCTTGGCAACTGGAACAAAAGTAGTGAAGGATTAGGATTGAATAAGTCAAAAAAGGTAGTTTGGCTCTTATTTCCTTCTTTCTTTGCTGAACTTCATATCTTTTTTTTCTTGAATTAATTCTTCCATTTCTTTAGCATATTCTTAGCCCTTCTAGAACTTCAAATTCATCCATCCACCTTGCTCCAAGCATGTGCTAACCATTCTGAGCCCAAAACTGCTCTAAAATACTCCAAATTGCCTTTTCTTGCCACTTTAGCCAATTGAACCTACAAACATACGAAAATAGGCTAAATCACTATAATAAATAGAAACTAACTCACTAAATACAAGGAAATAAGCTAACAAAGTCGCATAAATATGCTCCTATTAGAATGCTATAGGCGGTTCCGACTCGTAGGTGATTCGCGATCATTCGCACAGTCTTCACGTGATTATAGCACTTGAGCATTTTTATTTACACTGAGTCTTGTCGTACAGATAGGTGGTTCTAACTCGTGTGCAGGCATACTTGTTGAGCCATTGGTTGAGCCGTACAGGTCATATTAGGTGACTCCGACTAGATGGATGAGCTATAGATTCAGCCGTACAGGTCATATGAAGTGACTCCAGCTGACATATCATTTGCATTGATTTATATCACTTGGCTTACATATTTTATGATGAGATATTTGACATGGTATATATGTGGATTTTACTATTCTGAGCATGGTTTTGATATACGTATGTATTCTATTTTCTAGGAAATTATACAAGTTTTACAGCGAGGGGTTATTACCTTTGACAAGTGAAATGGTTTTGAAAAGCTTTGTTTTTTCCCACTCACACTTTCTATTTTGCGCCCCTCCAAGTTTTAGGTTTTAGGTAGGAGTGCTTGTTGTTGGCGTACAAGGAATTGACGGCGATTCTGACAGATTATTACTAATGTAGGACCACCTCTAGTATTGTATAATTAGTACTTGTCTTGTTAGACTGCACTTAGGCTACCTATGCTCTGATTATGGTATGTCACACTTAAATATCGGGATTTGCACTTATATTTGCTTAGTGTAAATTAGCTAGCTTGGTTCTTAGTTACTCGCATTTCTTTTTATCAATATTATTTTCGCACTATGTACATGGCTACGTCACCCTCACGTGACGGCCAGCACGTCTTGATTTTGGTCGGGGTGTGTCAGTTTGGTATCAGAGCCAAGTTGCCAATCCTACATATCTTGTGAATATTCTAATTATTTTTGGTGTCTTCTGTCAGAACTATGCCGCCTTGTAGAGAGCCATGTTCCTCGGCTGAGTCTAGTTTTCCCGATATTGCTCAGTTAGGGGAAGCTATAGCTAATGCAATTCAGTCTTCGCTTCGCCCTCCCCAAAGGACTCCCCTGGAGACTATGTATAATCTGAAGTCGCATCAGTTTATGGGTAATGAAAGACATGAGGGAGCTGAGCTGTGGCTTAATCATCTTGAGAAGATTTTCCGTTTGATGCAGAGACAGGGAAATCTCCATGAGGATAAGTGGGTTGAGATGACTACCTAGTTTTTAGGTCAGGAGCCTGCATCCTGGTAGAGACAGAAGTCTTATCAGTTATCACCAGAAGAAGCTGCTGATTGGGAGGTTTTTAAACAGTTATTTTAGAAAATATTCATTCCTCCAGAGCATACAGATCGTAAGAAGCAAGAATTTACGCACCTGAAACAGGGAAATATGACAGCTAATGAGTACTGCAGGAGGTTTACTAATTTGTCTCGCTATCACCCGGAGATTGCTGTTAATCCAATAGACATGCTCCGTCGTTTTAGGTTGGGTACTCGAAAGATATGGCGTTCTATGGCGACCATGACTCCCTGTGTTACTTACCAGGAGTTTTATGAGATTCTGCTTTGAATTGAAGATTCAAAGAACATGCCCAATGATAACGAAGAGGAAGAAGAAAAAGATGGTAAACAGAAGAAAAATGATAAATATATAGGTCAATCGTCTCAGAGACCTCATAAGACTCAAAGCTTTAAGAGAAGCGATGCCAAATCTAATTCTTTTAGCTGGGGTTTGAGTTCTACTGGGCAGAGAAGAGGTGGTAGATTTTCTGAAGGTCCTCATTTTCAGAGACAGAGGGATTCTGGTAGCACAGGTGCTCCCTTATGCCGCAGATGTAATAATAGGCATTTTGGGGAGTGTAAGCGAGGCAGTAGTAAATGCTATACTTGTGGTCAGATAGGGCATAGGGTAATTCATTGTCCACAGAACCAGTAGAAGCCCCCGCCGTCTTCCTTACCACCACCAGTTCCGATCCAGCAAGTTTCAGGACCTAGTAGTTATACTCAGACGGGGTCATAGGGGCACTTATCATTATTAGAGTGATGTAGCTCCTTATTCTGCAAAGCAGTATCAGTATCTGCATGATCCATATTATCAGGTGGTTACCCTCAGTATCCTAGAAGTTATACGTTGTATCCTCCCTATTCAGTTAGTAGGTCTCAATGTTATCCTCGAGGACAATCCCAGCACGTAGAGGTTGCTTCTAGTAGCGTAGGACCATCGAGGCAGCCTAATCAGCCAGGTCAGGGGTGTAGCGTGTAAGGACGTGGTCATTAGGCTAACAGAGGTCGAGGAGGGCGACAGCATGCTGAAGGGCGTATTCACCACATTACATTGTAGGATGCTCAGACTAATCCTGATTTGATCATGGATGCGTTGAATATTCTTGGTCATTTTGCTAGAGTATTAATTAATTGTGGTGCTACACATTCTGTTATTTCTCTACGTTTGCTCAGACGACACAACCCCATCCTACATCTCTTGGGTATGATTTAGAGTTTTCAATGCCTAAAAGGGAGATATGTTATGTTAGCTATGTATACAAGATGTCCCGTGTTGGTGAAGGATGTTGTTATGCCAGCTAACCTCATCCTGTTAGATATTGTTGATTTTGATGTTATTTTGGGCACATATTGGTTACATTACAATCGTGCCAATATAGATTGTTATGGGAAGACAGTCACGTTTCATCGTCCTAGGTTACCTGAGGTTACATTTGTGGGCGATCGTGGTGGGGTGACGCATGGTGTTATTTCTACCATAAAGGTTAAAAGGTTGTTAACGAAAGGTTGTCAGGGATATTTGGCTCATGTGGTGCTGAATGATAATGTTCCTACCAGTGTGGAGGATGTATGAGTAGTCAGGCATTTTCCTAATGTATTCCTTAATGATTTACCTGGATTGCCACCAGATCGAGACGTGGAGTTCACTATTGATTTACTTCCAGGTACAGATCTTTTATCTTTATCTCCTTATCGAATGGCTCATGCTGAATTGTGGGAAATAAAAATTCAGTTGCAGGAATTAGTTGATAAGGGCTTTATTCAGCCTAGTATTTCACCTTGGGAAGCTCCAGTTTTATTTGTGTGAAAGACAAACGGGACTTTGAGGTTATGTACTGACTATAGGCAATTAAATCAGGTAACAATCAAAAACTGTTATCCGTTGCCGCGTATAAATGATTTATTTGATCAGCTTCAGGGCGCCTGTGTGTTTTCTAAGATTGATTTGAGGTCTGGTTACCATCAATTGAAGATTAAAAGTGAAGATGTTCCTAAGACGGCTTTTAGGACTCGATATGGTCATTATGAGTTTCTTGTGATGCCATTTGGGTTAACTAATGCACCTACAGCTTTTATGGACTTGATGAATCGAGTATTCCAGCCATATCTAGATAGATTTGTCATTGTCTTTATTGACGATATTCTCGTGTACTTTAAGTCTAAAGCAGAGCTTGTTCGACATCTCACTTTAGTGTTGAAGAAATTGAGGGAACATCAATTGTATGCTAAGTTTAGCAAATGCCAATTTTGGTTAAATCAAGTGGCATTTTTGGGACATGTTATATCCGCCAAGGTATTTAGGTGGACCCTCAAAAGGTAGCAACCGTTGAGAATTGGGAGCAGCCACGAACCATCACGAAGATACAGAGTTTCCTTGGTCTAGCAGGTAATCTACGGTTTGTTAAAGATTTTTCAGTTATTGCATTACCACTAACGAGGTTGACAAGAAAAGATGTTAAATTTGAGTGGGACAATAATTGTAGCAGAGTTTCCAGCAATTGAAGTATTGTCTCACTCATGCACCTGTTTTGGCGCTCCTAAATGACAGTGGTAATTTCGAGATCTACAGTGATGCTTCCTTGAATGGTCTAGGTTGTGTGTTGATGCAGCATGATAAGGTGATTGCTTGTGCTTCATGACAGTTGAAGCCTCATGAGATGAATTATCCTACTCATGATCTTGAATTAGCAACCATTATCTTTGCCTTGAAGATTTAGGTGAGAGGATAGCTAGAGGATTCTTTTCCACACATGAAACATATGCATATAAATTGATTTCCATTTATTCTTCCTATAAACCATGAATGACAATGCACTAAATAAATTGTGAACAACATTAATTAACTCTCAGATTTTCCTAAGTTCATTGAATTAGACTCAGCGACGCAACCAAATTATTCTTCTCAAGTTCCCTAACTATGAAAAGCATGATAGAGATACATCTCAAAGATCATTAAGTTCTGTGAAAATCATAAGTATTGACAAGGCATTCGTAACTAAGAAAAGCATGATACTTCTGCCAAGAATTTACTTAACTTAATTATGACTAGTGACTTTTACTACTTGCAAATATAAGTTCATAACGATTAGGTGAAATTCCCTTATATTCTAGCATCAAATCCCTGCATGCAAACTAAGTATGCATCCTTAATAAACATACGAGAATAAGTTTTCTATAGAGCAAATAAGTAAATTGCATTCATATCTTATGAAACAATAACTGGATTAATAAATTTATATAAAACATATGATCATGGCTTCAAATTCACCTCTAGCTAAAAAGAAACTTAGTTACGCATGTTCATCATAACTAAAAAAAAACAATCTAAAATAAACATTAAAACTAAACAAGATAGAAAGAACTTTGAAAACTCCAATGGTTGAATGGCAGGTTGCAGCACAATCCGCCCTTGATATTTGCCACACAACTTGTTTATATAGGGCAAAAGGCACGGCTGAATCCAAGGAGAAAAATGATTAGGGTGTTTGAATGGATTATGACTCCTAGAATCAGATGGGAAGTATTTAGAATAGGATAAAGACTCATTTTGCAGCTGGAAATAAGATGAGATAATGTTGGATAAAATGGGATAATGTTGGACAAGGTTATATAAGATAAGATAGGATAAGATGAGATAAGTTTGGATAAAGTTGAATAAGATTGTGTATCTCCTTGTCTTCCAAGCTTCAACTTTGATTCCTCCAGATCTTAGCACATGTTTAGCACATGTTAAACACCAAAAAACGTCCAGCCCATATGCTCTCCACGCATGCTATCCAATCCAAGTCCAAAACTGCTCCAAATTGCTCCATTTTGCCATTTATTGTCATCTTTACCAATTGGACCTACAATAATACGAAAATAACATAAATTACCAAAATAAATAGAAATTAATGAAGTAAATGCGATGAAATAAGATAACAAAGTCGCATAAATATGCTCCTATCAAAGCCCAATGAACTTTTGTAACCATCCACACCACAAACCACTCAGCTGGCCATGTTATGTGGTTTGGGCTCATTTAAGCATGATGTATGCATGGCGTGACTCGTATCATAATATTAAAGTATTAATATTATAATATGGCTTGCATGATAAATTTGTGTGATTTGCATGGGCTTGACATTCAATAAGCTATTATTTTATTGTCGTGGCATGAACGTAAATTTGCATGATCTTCATTTCGTACTTTACGTATGGGTTTAAGCTTGGCTTGTGACGCTTCCACAACGATTGGCTTGTAGGTGACTATTTTGGGCTCCAACAAATACAATCCACAACATATGTGTGCACACCCCGAAGTCCATGCAAGGTTGAGTCATGAGATATGAGCCATCATCTGCATCAGGTGCCCCATGACAACCTCTAGATGGAGAAATATCGCCCTCGAGGTAAAGCATGCTTTGATGGTAGAGATCTCAGTAACTATGTTTTTTCTAATTTAGTATTTTAAAATTTTATTTTAATTATTCAGATAATTACTTATTTAATTGATGTATTTTTATAACTAAACCCCCCCCCCCCTTTTTTTTTTTTTTTGTCTATTTCAGGGCAACTTTGAGATCAACCTAGAAGTGTCGAGTATATCTGAATACATAACTCTGTTGAGGAGTGATCGGTTCAGGGAGTGTAAGTACAAGATGCACAGCCACTACAATACTTTAGAAACTCATGAGGAAGCTATGTCCCATCCGCCCTATGGTGTATAGGATCGACAAGTGACAATGGCTCTGAGGCTATTTTATAAGCAAATTACAAAACGAAATCTCCACCAGGTAAAATACAATTTATAATTTTGTTTTGTAATTTAAACTTTGCCCGAGGAAAATGTTTGGTCGCATATGTGCCTTTCTTCGGGCCTAATTGGTCAACACAGTTTCGTGTGATAAAATGGTCATTGGTAATTTTGTCGGGTAAAACAACGTAGCTCAATGAATTTTGAATTTCGTCAAATAAACCTTCAGGCAACGATTTTTGTGAGACAAACTTTGTTCGATGGGATTTCATCACCTAAAATTAAAAGGCGACGAAACCGTGTTTTACACGACAAAATTTTTTCGTCTGGTATGGTATTTTTTCTTTTTTTTTTTTAGTGGTTGAATGGGATAGACGTGGCATACCTTGTAAATTGTGGTAAATGCGGGTTTGATTTTGTTATTATCAGGTGGCAAACTGGTGAATTTTTCCTTCAATTAAAATACTAAAACTAATAAAAGTTCAGTCTAGTTGTATTCCTCTTCATTTGTAAATAAGAGGTCTTATGTTTGATTCTTGCTAAAGACGAATTTGAACCACATTATTGTTAACCTATTATAAAACTAAGCTCACTCGTTTCCAAAAGTCTCCCATCAAACAAGTAATTTGAGACAACAGTCCATAAAATAGCAGCTTGAGCCTCAGACTTAGGGGCGCTCTTCATCAATAAAATAGCAACATGATCACTTATCCAAAATCAACTTGTGATACCAAAAAATAAAAAAAAATCAATTCCATTACAATTTATTTTATAGAGAACTATCTAGGACTGCTATTAAGAGTAAAAAGATATGTATTAATTTCAAACTTAACGGTTGGGTCTATAAAGGTATATTAATTTCACAAAAATAAAAAAGGAATGCTAGCTTGTAGATACCTTCGCCATTTACATTCCTCTACTTGCCTTTCCGATTCAGTGGATGTCATGTGTACCAAATCATTAGATTATCCACCAAAATTTGACAAATCTAATTATTTTTAATACAAGTTTCATTTTTCTAGACTCTTCTTTTTATTTATTTAATTTTTTTTTAGTTTTGGGAGTATCAACATATTATTCTAAAAAATAAGGGAGAACCCAAAAAACTAAATTTGTATAAAAAAAATAATAATATTAATAATTAAAAGAATTAGATTTGTCAAGTTTTGGTAGATAATCTAATGATTTGGTTCACGTAGAGGATTTAACTAGGGGCATAAATGAAAAGAGAAGAAAGATGTTTTAAACAATTAATACATAGATTTAGGTATAAGATAAATCCACATGTCAATCCACTGAGTGTGAAAGACAAGTAGAGAAAGATAAATAGAAAAGATCGCTAGCATTTCTCATAAAAGAATTATGATTATAAAAAGAATATTGAAAGTGTGAAAGAAGAAATATTGAATTTGAATAAAATTTCTCTACTAATACTTTCCCAAACAAGGCTATTTACTAGGCTACATGATCGTTTAAGATTTTAGTACGATTTCTTACCTTTTTCTTTGTGATTATGTTTTCCTTCATAAATTAGGTTTTCCTATTGAATTAGGGTTTGTGTTTAGTATATAAACGGTTGTTTGAGTTATTTTTCTCTAACTCATACTCTTTTCTTCTTCATATACAAGCTCAAGTAGTCTAGAGATAGAAAAGAAAGAAGGGTGAAAAAATCATGTGTAGCAACCTTGTAAGCAGGGTGTTGATATTGGCATGGCTGTCGGCGATTACCACAGCACAAACCGTTGCTTCCCAAAACAACTACAAGGATGCTTTGTCGAAGTGCCTTTTATTTTTTGAAGGGCAAAGGTCAGGAAAGTTACCACCTTCGCAACGACTAACTTGGAGAAAAGATTCTGCCCTAAAAGATGGCTCTGATACTGGCGTAAGTTTCTCTTTCAAGATAGACACACGATTATATATAGGCAGCCATATATAACTCGTCGTGTGGAAATTGGTTTTTTTTTTTTTTTTTTTTTTTTTTTTTTTTTTTTTTTGGGTCAGTACTATGAAAAAAATTACTGTTCCTCATCAACTGGATACAAATTGACCATTTAGCACAAGGTATAGTCAACATTGATCTTGCGGAACCGGCGTGAAAACTAACCTTTATTCTACGGCCTAAACCGAGATGGTGTGATAACAACTACTTGTGAAGTACCATGGTATTGGGGGCATGGCGATCAACAGACATCACATGCCATATATCCTTTTGATAATTTTTACCCATACGTACAAGACTTGTATTAACTTAAAATTTCCAGGGGAGAAAAAAAAAATTAAATCTATGTTTAATTTGAATGATCCATAAAAATATGTAGGCCTCCATATATATATATCCATGCATATATGTTGTAATATTATCTAGTACGTATGTTAAACATGCCCTTGTTCCATCCTCAGAGGGATCTTGTAGGAGGGTACTATGATGCAGGTGACAATGTGAAGTTCAACTTTCCGATGGCGTTCACTACAACGATGTTGTCATGGAGCGTTCTAGAGTTCGGAAATTCGATGGGTGCAGATCATGAACATGCTTTGGAAGCTATAAGATGGGGGACTGACTATTTTCTTAAAGCTACTAGTGTTCCTGATTCTGTCGTTGGTGCAGTTGGTGACCCCAATGGCGATCACACTTGTTGGCAAAGGCCAGAAGACATGGACACTCCTAGAACCTCTTATGTAGTAACAAAAGAAAAGCCAGGTTCTGAGGTATCGGCCGAGATTGCAGCTGCGCTTGCAGCGTCTTCCATGGTTTTTAAAGATTCAGACAAAGACTACTCTGCTTCGCTTCTTAAACGATCCATCGAGGTATGTATAATTATTAGAAAATCAAATCGTCATCCAAAGTTTATTTTATTTTATTAAATCCTGGTATTAGATTAGATTTACTTTTGGTCCTTTGCTGTAAATATATATACTACTTATAACTGTGAGATATGTAAGTAACTCATGTTGTAAACACGCATCATTTTTCTTCTCTTACACATCGAAGTTTAATCATATCTATTGTTTTGGTTTGATTTACAATTCGGTAGCTAGAAATAAATTTGGGTGTTTGAAAATCAACTCTTTTTAAATTTGGGTGAAAATAGATTTTTTTTTCCTTTTCAAATTCTTTTTTAGTGGCTTTACTTTAATTTGTTTTACCATCATGTAATAGATTATCCTCATTTAGTATTTTATATAGATACATTTTTATATGCATTATGAATATTATAGTTTACCTCAATGTATATTCTTAGTAATGTATCATAAACAAGAGACCAATTAAAATCAAAATCCAATTTAACACCATATCAGTTGCAAAGACAAAGCCATTTATCCAAGCATGAAAATCGACCTGCACGCGCACGCGCACACACAAATAGCAGTTAAGTAAAATTTCTCTTATGTTTCTATTTTTTATATTTATCGAAACTTTTGATCTAAATAAATTTTTCTGTATGTGGATATTAGGTTTTTGAATTCGCAGATAAGTACAGGGGATCTTACGGTGACAGTATTGGTAGCGGAGTGTGTCCTTTTTACTGTGATTTCAGCGGCTACATGGTATAATTAATTATCGGTGTCACTTAAATTGTTTATTTTCCAAATTTCAAAATTTTAAGCTTCTAAATTTTAATTACTTGTCAAAATTTTGATTTTGTTTTTCGTAAAAACCCCCCAAATAAATTAAAACTAATTAACTGTTTCATGCAGGATGAATTGGTTTGGGGAGCTGCGTGGTTATACAAGGCAACCAATACACCAGATTATTGGAACTATGTCAGAAACAACATAGTTGGTGATGTCACTGAATTTGGATGGGATTCAAAACATGCTGGCATCAACGTACTCGTTTCTCAGGTCAAATTATTAGATCAATTTCTTGTTCTTTAATAATAGATAAATAACCTTAATAATTATATAATGAATGATCCCAATAAGCTGTAATTGTTGCAGTGGGCAATGACTGATCCCAATAATTCTAATCCCTTTATTACCAAGGCAGACCAACTTGTATGCTCCATTTTGCCTGAATCACCTGCTCAAAAATCAGTCACATATTCACCAGGTAAATTTCCCAGAAAAGACCAGTAAAAGTGGATTTTATGCGTGTGTGTGTGTATACAAGGTTCTAAAAAATGTTAGGCGCAGTCGGGCGGAGGAGGGTAGGGGCTTAGCGCCTAGGCGGATTTATGTAAATTTATTATATATTTTGTAAATAAATGTCTATTTACACTTAAAAAAAAAAACTATACTTGTATGAATAATAGAAGAATGATAAAATATAAAATAGAAGTAGAAGAATACACAAAATACATCCATCCAACAAGTTCAATATTTAAAAAACAGTAAGCATATATAGGTAATGTAACACGTTTTTTTTTTTAAAGGAAGAGATATATATAGGTAATGTAAAGAATTTTAAGTACGTAATTTGAAGGGAAAAAAAAAGAAGTAGATAATAATATATATTAATAATGGAGTTGGTAACGTTTTTAAATATAATTCATAAGTCTAGTGCTTTCCTTTTGATGCCTTGGAAATCGATCTGACAGAGGGTAGGGACTTTCGACACATTTATAAATATATATATATATATATATATATGTGTGTGTGTGTGTGCGCGCGCGAGCGCGCGTGTGTGTGTGTGAATATATCATGTTATTTTGCCAAATTATTGTGACCCAGTATACATTGCTTGTGTGGAAGTGATTAGTATTCATTATATGTTAATCTAATGTTTTTCCCCCTTTTATTTTCATGTATTAGGTGGGCTCTTGTTCAAACCTGGAGGAAGTAACCTCCAACATACAACGTCCCTATCATTTCTTCTTTCAGTTTATGCTGGCTACATGAAAGCTAACAACAAAGTTGTTGACTGTGGCAACAATGTTGTTGTCACTCCAGCTAAATTGGTGGATTTCACCAAAGGCCAGGTATGTGTGTGTGTGTGCGCGCGCGCGCATGGCCTTGTTTGGCACACCTTATAAAGCACCGGATAGTACTAATAATACGGAGTACAATGTTTGGTGTTCGTTTGGATTAAATAGTCACCGGATTAAATAATCCGGGCCCACCTTTTTTATACTGTCTTTATGCGCTTGCTTATACCGTCCAAAACCACGGTACAATTTAGTCAGGTTAAAATCTCTCGCTATCTCCTTCCTCTCCATATGCACTCCTGCTCTCTCGTCTGAATCCTAGGTTCATCTTCTCAAATTCTTCTTTGTTTGAATCCCAATTTGTCTTTTCATTTTTCTTCTTCTTCCCAGGTTCTGCCCCTCCCTCTGTTCTTCATCGTTGGCCAAATCACCATTGACCCAAAATAGCAGCACTAATTCACCAATCCTGGGGTTGTATTTTTTGCAATTCTATATGTTACAAGGTACCCCATCTGAATCTGCAGCAAAGAAGAGATTAAAAAAAACATAAATAAATATCACCAATCGTGCGCCGAACCGTTGGCCTTCCCTCTGTTCTTGTTTTTCCGACGAACAGGAATCAATGGCAATGATTCTTCTATAGTTTGTGGATTTTGGTTTGGTTAATATGTTTCTAGGCTTCTTCTACAACTGGGTCGTGCAAAGAAACATGGTGTATTTGCAGAGAGGTTCTTGACTGAAATTGCAATGAAGGAAAACTGAGTCTGGGTGTTAATTGCAGAGTGTTAGAGTTGGAAATCAGTCGAGTAAGAAGAAGAAGGGAGGGAAAGGGAGGGAGTTTGGGGTGGTGCGGTGGAGAGATCTAGGGAACAAAAAAGATGATTTCAGTTTTTTTTTATTTTTTTTATTTTAAGTTTGATTGTTCCTATTCAGCATAATACCAAACACAATATAAATAATACAGTCATTAGTCTGATACTGTATCAAATGCCCGATTAATTTAGTCTGTACTATTTGGTAGCTATTTATCCTATCCGAACAAAATAGTCAGTACAATCCGAGTTGCCAAACGAGGCCTATATATGTTAAACACAGTAATTATTAACATAGTTTAGCTTATGAAAGATTCACTCCCAGGTAACTGCAGTCATGGTTTAACAGCCATAGAAAAAATAGTTTATATGCACAAACATTAAACTGTGATTCATTTATAGGGAGGAATAACTGAGTATGTTTCTTGAACTATTATTAATTGGTGACTGAAATTTGATTTGCAATATGCAGGTTGATTATATACTAGGAAAAAACCCTCTAGGGATGTCATACATGGTTGGATTTGGGCAAAAGTTTCCTCAGAAAATACATCACCGTGGGTCTGTGATACCTTCGATTGACCAACACCCGCAACACATCGAGTGCCATGGAGGAGACGAGTATTTCAAGAGCAACAGTCCTAACCCTAACTTGCTAACAGGTGCTATTGTGGGAGGACCTGCTGAAAACGATACATTCGAAGATTCTCGATCTAATGTTGCACAATCGGAGCCAACCACATATATCAACGCACCTTTTGTGGGTGTATTGGCTGCCTTACTTTAAGCCAATATTATTTTTCCTAATTCCATGACTATTTTGGAGGTTAGGAGTGATTGTTGCCCTCCCAACTTCACTGTTAAACCAAAGAACATGAATTACAGAAATAGTTCTTTATATTTTGTCAAAGATTAATGCAAAAGTTAACAAATATCTTTTGATAGAGAAAGTTAACAAATAAGATTAATCCAAACGAGTAAGTTATTCTAGTTTAATTTGAATTCTTTTTCTATAATATTGAAAATCATTTATGAGTGGTGTACTAATCATTATTGAAATTGGAGAGAAATTTGATTGAGGAGGAATTGAATAGGAGAAGAATTAGAATTCATATCCTATTGAAACTTTTTTTTTTTCTTTTTTTTGTCAAAGAGTAGATACTATTAAATTCTAATTGGAATGTTTACATCAGATGGCAGAACATTAAACAACCATTCTAGCTCATAAAAATCCCATACATGGACACCCCCACGAGAAATGAACAGAAACTCAATTGACCGTAATTGTTTCTTTAACTATTGAATGTCCCACAAAAGATCTTCAATGATGGCCTCATTTTGTAAGACACCATTCAATATATCCACCAAGTTTTTCGAATCAGATTCCATTTGCACCACCTCATAACCCTTCTCTACACAAGCCAACCGCGCCTCTCTCATTGCTTCCGCCTCTACCATTAAACTAGACTGGCACAATACATTACCCACCCCTCCTGCAGTTTTAAGAATCCCTTACTACCCACCCAAAACCCCTCCTCCTAGTTCGAGAGCACCATGCACCATCACAATGGACTTTAATTTTCCCAAACGGTGGTTTAGACCACCTACTCCCACCCTCCCCTTCTCCCTGCCCCTGTCGACATGCCTTTTGTCATCCCTCCCCCGCAGCCAGTTCAATCTCACTCCAATGTTGGCTCAAAAGTTCCACCGCCTCCCTCAGGTCCACTGCAATCTTATCAAAAACCAACCTATTTCGACACTTCCAAATTTGCCAAAGACCACATACAATCCACCTTAACAATCTTCCCTGCTCCATAGAATCACTATATTTTTGACAAATCCATTTCCAACAATCCAAAAAATATCCTCCCCCCCCCCCCTCCACGCTAGCAACATACAACTAAATGGGTGATCCAAACCAAAACACTCGAGCAAATGGGCATTGAAAAAATAAATGTACTTGGGTTTCTAAAGCATCTTCACAATGTGGACCCTTTGTCTCCAACTGAACATCACGGCGTTGTAAATTTGTATGCACCGCAAGAATATTTTTACATCCTATTGAAGTTTTTTATAGAATAGTCAGTTGTGCTTCCTTTTTTTTTCTTTCTTTTTTTCTTTTTTTACGTGGAGGAGGGCAGATTACAAAAGTGCACAATTTTGCTTCCTTCTAATACTACTTCTGATATGCTTAAATACTAATCAATTGTAAAATAAACAAGTTGGTTGTTTGATAGCATGAAAAGCAGTGTAAAATCATTTGGTAAATTGTAATGTAAAAGTGTTGTAGTTGTGTATCCTGAAAAAATTGGCATATTAGTGGGTGGTGGAGATGCTGTTAGTTATGGTGGCAACGACATGGTATGGTGTGCTGTCAATAGTAGGGTACGGTGGTTGGTATGTAGAGGTAGCAATGGTGATAGCAGGGTTGATGTCGTTGGTGGCTATTGCAACAATGGTGGTAGTTATTAAAATGGTGGGGAAAGGTTTGTGGTTGAAGTGACAGTGGTGGTAGTAGTGGTGGTAATTATGGCATGGGTAACATGGGATATGGTAGTGGTGCCAATAGGGGGTGTGGTGGTTGGAGGTGTAGAAGTAGCACTGGTGGTAAGAGAAAGGGTGACGGTTGTGGTGGTGGTGGCAGTAGTGATGATGGCAATGGCGGCAACAATGATGGTAGTGTTGTAATGTCATGCCCCTATCCCGATATATGTGGAGGATCGACGCGCAACAATAGATTGTAGGCACTATTCTAAAAATACCCACCTAACGCTAGCTAGGCCTTGACTAAGCATTATGTGGCTGGCTACTGCCTCGATTAATCTCTAGGCATTTGAAAATTAAGAAAGGGTGTCTAGACCTGCTTAAGTGTCCGCCTAGCCCACCTAGGCGAACTGCCCAGACCTCCATAGCCACCCGCCTAGGTCGCGACTATCATTTAGACAAAAAAATTGATAACTTCCATTTTGCATGTTATTGAGACTTGTTGAGTACTTGGATGAACACTCATTATATGTTTATTCCCCATATTTTCTAATAATTTATAACTATATGTTATTTTATTTTGCAATTTATGTATCCCAATACAACTACGTATTTTTTTAAGTATAAATAAAAACTTATTTATATATAATAAATCTACGTAAATTGGCCTAGTCTGCCTAGGCCCCCGTCTAGTTGCCTCAGTGCTAGGCCCCAACCCACCACCCCACTAGCGCCTAACACCTAGCATCTTTTAGAACCTTGACTGTAGGAAGTGCAAGGAAATACAAACTGAAATATTGAACTAAAATTCACAATATTTACAAGTGGTGCGGTATCTATCATAGATATACAACTGTACAAAAAAGCTAATGCCCATAGCCTCCCAAAAGAAAGTCCAAAAGAAAATACAAGGAAGAAATAATGGTAACCTAACCACTCCAACTCTCTAACCTCTGAATGCTACCCCAAAAGCTTCTCTTATCTACTAAGCTCTGTCACTTGCACAACCACCCTTATAACATGGGAATGGTGCACCAGGCAAATCAACAACTCGGATAAGCTACGAAGCTTGTGTGAGTGACAATAATGACAAACATAAAACCAACCCATCGATCACAATGTATAAACATCAAATATAAATTCATTCTTTATAAAATCATAATCAAACCGCTAAAAATCCTAAAAGAGTCACCCAGACATCCATCGGTCTTTCCAATCAAACCACGAAGGTTATCAAAATCTATGTTTCATAAATGCACTGAAAATTAGGGATAGAGGGACACGGTTCGGCCGAAGCTTACATCTCATAAGATTCCACAATCAAGACCAATTTCAAGGAATCAACAAACCAACGAAGACAAGGGATAGAATTCTAACCACTCAACGAAATCCAACAAGGTTTTGGGCATCATCGGAACCAAATGCAAAAAGGGATTCCACACAACTCAACGGAATCCGAACAGGATACGATTCCGAACCACTCAACAGAATCCGGAGTATGAAGGATTCCGAACCAATCAACGAAATCCAAACAAAGCAAGTGGATGGATTTCGGACCACTCAACGGAATCCTAGCAGAATTCAGTTCTGGACCACTCAACGAAGCCGAGCAGAATCCAGGAAATATAGTTTACAATGACTCAACGAAACAAGACATGAAAGAAGTTCGAAGCAACAACTCCGCATGACATTGGATTAACAGTCCTCTACTAGTCCTCACATTTCTCAAACATTTCAAATATGCGAATCAAATCATATGTCACAAATAGATCGAATATGCAAGTAAAAACACAATTTCATAAAAGTAGATTGATGGCTAAATATAAAAGCAATATTTAGTACAAAACACATTTATAAAATCATCCCATATCCACAAAGTATACCAGCATAGGGATTTTCGGGGTAATCACTGATACCACATATATTAAAGTCACTCACCTGTAGTCCGCACTATGACTCCCTAGCACAAAGATCGATGCGTCGTCGTACGATCGTCGCCCAAAACAAATCACAAGTTTCGTCTCATAACTTTAACGATAAAATATGTAACTATACGTTGTACCTTTCCTCTAGGACAATCTAGATGGATTCGGAACGCGTTGACCAAAAATCAACCGCTGGTCAAGGGTCAGCGGTAGGATCAACAACCCTATGTAACTTGATGCTGAAGATCTGTTCATTGGACTTCAAATCCATAATCTCCTAAAGTCCTCATTATGCTCCTAGAACAACATATTAAAATTTCGTTACGATCCGACGATCGAATCTTCACTAATCGCAAAATTAAGTGGCGGTCCACCATAAAACTAGGTTAAAACGGTGAAAATTTCAATGAACTGATGCCAAAAAAGGATTAAGGCATTAACATTAGCTAAGAATGACATTTTAAGTTTTCAGCCCCGGGCCACCGTCGGAATTCCACGTGCTGGCCTAAGTTCGGCAGAATATTCTATTAAAAGTAATGGAATATTCAAGGATATATATCTTAATGCCGTTAGGGAATATTTCAGAGGCTAACAGAATATTCCCTCACCTCCTTCCTCTTTCCGGTCGCCATCATTGGCCATTGTCCAAACTCACCAGAAACTGGAAAATTAGCTAGTTTGTGCAAAAAATTTAAATTACTGTTTGGAGGCCAAAGTCTAGCTTGAAATTGTCTAAAAGAATTTTCACCAGGACCTAAGCTAGTTTTCTGATCAGCCCACCTACCACCTTTCATAGAGGCAACATCCTGACCCAATGAGGACTTTATGGTGGACTAAAGGGTTAGGACTGACACCTACCACCTTTCAAGAGCCTCCTTCCCAAGGATTGACACAATTATCCCAACCCTTTGGTGGAATAATACCGTCCGCCATATGGAGGAACAAAATCTGAATATTTTGCCATCTTATTGTTTACCCTATGTTGCCTTTCCTTTCCTCCGCATCATGAGTAAAGTATTCACGATCCACCTCCTTAACGAGTGCAGGATCAATATTGAGGATCCAATCCATTGTTTCAGTATAAATATTTGGATCAGGCAGTGAGGCGCGATTGGCAGCTCATGCATTCTCTGGAAATCTAATGAAAATTGTTGTTTCTGATATTTTACATGGTGAAAGGAAGAGATTACCTAATTTACAAGTATTAGAATTCGACCTAATTTACAAGTATTAGAATTCGACGTAGGCCAGAATAACAAAAGAAGCGTTCATTCATTCTGAACAATTATAATCAACATTGATAAACATGGTTCGAATCAATAAGCACACCAAACTAACAAATTAAATACATTCAGTCATTTAAGAAATTCACTTTGATGACCCGATTACAAAAGACCAAAAAAAGAAACACATACGTGGAGTCCCACATATGAAAGTACCAAAATGCAAGTCTATTTTATGTAATGACTAATCCAAAACAAAATAAGAGCACGATCATGTCTTTTTCTGCGACGAATTCTGATTTTTGTTGACAAAGGTCTTACCAGGAGATTTCCATGGTGCAAAAGTTTGTTTAGAAGTGGTTGGTGGATTCATGAGGAGGCCATCCAGTCGTAGGATTCGAGCTTCCAATTCTACTTGGAGGAATCTCCACTCTAGGAATTGTGGTAAATGTGGCACCCCTTGCCCCTCCAGTAATGGTTAGAGGATGAGAAGACAATCCAGTCAAAGGATTTGAACTTCAAGTCCACCTTGAGGCATCTCCACTCTAGGAATTGTGGTAAATGTGGCACCCCTTAAATCACATAACATAAAGGGAAATTTTATTTGAACCCATGTAACCTCTTTCTACATCCAACTTAAATTTAAATTGTTAAGTATCTATTTTACCCTATTTCATAATTACTATTAAGTAAAAAATGAAATTAATAATAAAACTCAAATTTATCAATAAACCCATTAAACCCTACTATCACTTCTTGTTTATCCTACGTTCATTCTGGCTAAAACCCTAATAGGTCTTGTAGAGAAAAACAAGTTTTTTTTATTGACGGATGGTGATTTTGAAGTTTTGAATTCTTCCAAATAAGATATGACTCGATTTATGAATATTTTGTTCGTTTGATTTTTTTTTTTTATTATTTTTTTATTTTTTAAAGTTTAGTAAATGAGTATTTGGGTTTCAATTTTTTTCATCAATCCCAAATGATTTGTTAAACTTACTGCAATTGGAAAATTCTAAGGAAAAGCTTCTTACCAATGTTCGTAGATTAAAAACATCCTTGCTTGTTGATAAATATAAGGGGATAAATTGTTTGATTTGTTGCTTATGCACATCAATAAAAAGAGAAAAGGCAAATGTCTGGATTTAGTAGCAAAAAAAAAAAAAAAAAAAAAAAAAAGTAGCCATGGTGGGGGGGTGGGGCGAGGACGCCTCTTTTAAAAAAAATTTCAATTACATGTTATTTTATAAAAAGAATGGATGTAAAAACATTTTGAATTGGATTTGAAATGATAGTTTAGATAATAAATTGGTTTAAAGAGAGATTAATTCTTTAATCAAAATATGGGTGAAGAGAGTAAGGGCTGGTTTGGTATTGCTGTGCTTTGAAAAAAAGCTGCTTCTGCTGTGCTGTGAGAATAAGCAGCTGTGAAATAAAGCAGCAGAGTGTTTGGTAAACTTTTTTGTAAAAGTGCTTTTGAAAAAAAAAAAAAAAAAGCAGTATTAGAGTGTTTGGTAAACTTTTATGTAAAACAGATGTGAAAAAAAGCCGGTTTTCCAAAGTTGGATTTTGCAGCTTCTTGTTTTTTGCTTTTTTTCATCCAAAACTGTGAAAAAAAAGCTGAAGCTGAGTGTTTACCAAACACAAAAACAGCTCCCAGCTTTTTTTGATAGCAGCTTTTTTCAGAATCACCTCAGTACCAAACCAGTTTAAGTTAGGTGTAGAAAAAGGTTACATGGGTTCAAATAAAATTTCCCTAACATAAACTAATGCTATTATGTGGTATCTTATTACAAAACTAATCTCTACAGGAAAAACAATGACCATAACATTAAACAAGGGAAACTATTTCTTATAATCCAATATTCCCCATCTTAACTGACCATTCAAATTATATCAACATGAGTGGCCACAAGATGTATGGTAGAAAAGCACTATGCTGATGACTGGACCAGTCGATTTGATCAACGATTCATTCACTCATACGAAGGAGAAAGGCATTCATCAACCATATCAACGAGGCCTGGGTTCTCCAACGCCGCAGCCACCCGTTCCTTATCATTCAGTTGCTTATTAACTGCATACGTAAGAAAAGTAAAATCGTGAATGTTAGACAAGAATTATTAAAACATTTATTAGGATGTTGAGGTCCCATAGTCCCTTAACATGTCATTCCATCACCAAGTTGAAAGGTAAGACCGACTTCGTCTCTGTTTAGTAGCAACAATTGAGAAGTTAAGAGAGGTTGGAGAAATGACCATTGTTTTTTTAAACACATGTCAGTAACTTTTTGTTTCTTTTCTAGTAACAAGATGTCAGTAATCTTTGCAATGCAAGCTTGACGGAATGTGTCGCTCTACGCTAAATTGCGAATTGGCATCATGGGAACTTCCAAAGCCCAATCATATGTCAGAAAACCTCCGAGAGAGAGAGAGAGAGAGAGATAATACCTGCAGCTTCGGTTGCATGAGATCCGGGTGCCACCCTAATATCCACCTAAACATGAAAAGATTAAAACAAAAATTAGCAGGTAGACTTTCCATCTTACAATGACTGAGACTTTAACCAGTACAGCAGAGAACGCCACCAAATAAATAAAGAATTCAACAATCTATTAGATGCACAATAGAGAAGAAATAAAAAGCATCAATAAACGGTCATGAATCATAGGCAGAAAGTACTGAGCTATTCGCATTCAGCTTAAAATGGGGCGTCCAGAATTATCCCTAAATGGCATCGCAAGAGTGTTAAAATGGTAGAATAGTTCGGAGTACACGAAAGTTGGAGTCATAGTTAACTACTTGTTTTTTTATCATAATTTGATCATAAATTCATTTTATACCCTCATATCAAGTGGTTATTGCAAAATATTCCTTGAGTACGAGTTCTTGTGCCTGCATGTTTTATTCTTGGACAAGCACATACACCAGAGTAAGCTAATGGTACATTCATCACAAAAACCATACCAACTTGTATGTGGAGAGTGGGCATATCAGAAGATGCCCTCGAGGACTAATTCTCTTTAACAAAAGCCCATACAAAATGATGCATTTTATCATCCTATCAGAACAGTAAATGAATACTGGACACAAAAACACCGCCAAAAGGTAGACTCTAATTGTTATTGATTTTCAACAAAATTTGAGAGCCTATTCACACAACTTAAGAAATGGTGCACGACTC
Source organism: Pyrus communis (assembly GCF_041283825.1). Taxonomy (NCBI): domain Eukaryota; kingdom Viridiplantae; phylum Streptophyta; class Magnoliopsida; order Rosales; family Rosaceae; genus Pyrus; species Pyrus communis. Next base: position 16,368,165 of record NC_142567.1, read on the forward strand.
TTTTGCACTTATATTCAAACAGTTAATTTCATATCAAGTCATGCAAGTTCATGCAACAATTCTTTCCAACATTGCGTTTTAGTGTTTCCAAGTGATAGGTTGGTCAAGTCAGGTGAAAGAACAGCTGTAGTTCAGAATAAGTACAAGGGGAAACATATGTTTGAGATGAAACTTGGAGATCCACAAGAGATTAAAAAGAATAATATCAAGCAAAGGAAAGTGCAGAAAAAAGCCGACCTCTTAAGCACTAAATACCCTAAAATGATCTGGGAATTTATTCCGTCCATACTATTCACATAGCTCTCCAAACAAAACCTCTCCACATCCCCCCAAATCTCATAAATTGAACTGATGACTACATTTTACTTTCATCTCAACAGCTTATAGAAAGCTACAGTACAGTCAGAAATGCAAATGAAAATAATTGATGGAGTACCAATATTCACTCCCAATTTCACCTTTATAAGATGGTAACAGAGAATATTGTGAATCAAAGTCAATCACAAGAGATAAAGGTCATACCTTGTAACGAGAAGGTAGGCTCCTTAAGAGTTTAACACGTAAGCAAAGACCAATAACCGTTGCCATACTACAATGTTCCACCGTAGGAGTAAATGTGACCCTGAAGAAAACAATCATCATTTCATCAACAGGGTTGAAAACAAAGGCAAAATTAGGATAAGTCTTTTTAAAATGAGCATAAAAAGGTTTGTCTACCTGACGTAGCCACGACCATCATCAACTTCAATTGCATCTTCTGTTATCACTTTGAGCTCCTCCAGCGAATAAGGGTGTTCCGGGTCCTTTATATCTCTAATATGGTTTAAGAATTGTAAAGGAATACTAAATTCTTCCCAGCATACAAGGAAAAACATAAAACTACTTTCGATCAGATTAAGGTACAGCATTTAAGTTAATCAATGGATTAATATTCACTCGTAAAACGTATCAAAATACACATAGATACTTCATGTGCTCATACAGTTAAATACATAAACGCAAGAATATACTGAAAGGATATCGAAAATCTCTTGTTGGTCAATGGGTTCAACAACATATTCATCTGCAGCAGCACTTGGAACACTACGAACCCGACGCTCTTTCTTTTCGTAGATGACCGGATTCGCATTTATTAACTCGGACACCATCTTTCCTTAAACAAAATTAGATACAAAAAACACACTAACATGTGAAAAACATGGATATGAAACAGGTAAAATTTGGATATGCTTTCGGTTACAGAGACAGTTGAAACGTTAAATAATCAAAAATTAACTACAAAAATCGGTGTTTGAGAATTCATACGAGGTTTAGCAGAGATTTAGGTTGCCGAGAATTCAATTAGAAAATTAATATGAGGAAAATTAGAAATTAATGTGAGAAGGAAAACCTTTTTCTCTTTAAGCTTTCTTCGGGCAGTCAAATTGAGGAATTTGATGGATTGGAGAGGAGAGAGAAGGACAGAAGGACAGGGCGTGGGTGGCCGTGGGCTGAGAGTGGAGGTCCTGACCTCTATGTTGGCCTGGCGGTGGTGTCGGAGGAGGGAGGGACTCCAGGGATAGAGGGAGGTTGGGAGAGGGAGAGGCTACATAAAACCTGATTGACGGCTCAGGTGTTGGAGGGTGAATTGTATTCCCTCCCTAGCAACCACTAAAACCGCGCCACCTGTATAAAACCTACAAGAAAGAACATTTTTTTAATGGTTTTTTTTTTTTTTTCTCCCAAACAACAGTATAATATATACTAAGGCAGTGAGTCAAAAAATTTGAACGTAATACTAATTTATTGGACTCATGAGTTTAATATATTAGACTCATGAGTTCGATATATCAAACTCATGATTGTTGTACAAATATATTGAACTCATATTAGTATAGCAGCAGCGTTATGAAAGTCAAACTCATGATGCTTGATTTCTTTATATATGTTTCACACTCACTTAAACCACTATGGAAGACCTAAATTCATCTAAACTACGATGTGGGGAATAAAACACAGGACTCAGATGCGAAGGCGAATACTTTAACCAACTAAACTACAAGTCACTTGCTTCTTTTTCTATGGCTTTGAAAGCCTAATTTCTTGTTTGATATTCAACTTGGATCTATTGTTTTAACTTCAAAAACAATTTTTTAGTTCCAAACCAAAAATTTACGTTTGGCAAGACTATTTATTTATTTTATTTTTTTAATAATATTATCTATACTAAAAGGAATTAGGAGTGATTTTTTTATGGATCGGATCGGACAGTTTATCCAGTTTAGGGGCGGTCTTTCTTGATCACCTCATTCTTCAACCATGGGTTAAGATGTGGTTAAAGTCAAATTTCAAATTTTTGAATTCAAAATAATCTCAAAATTTTCGAAATATAATTCACATTCATATATCGGAGTGGGCGCATTTCATCTTGGAGTTCCCAAATGAAGAAAGCATAAGCTGATGAGTTAGCTTCTACGTCAATGCAAGAATAAATTTCATGTTTAAATTTTAAAACTTACGGCAAGCTACCGCTTCTCATATTGATCCCCCTTTGCATTTGTCTAATAAACTTATGAGTTATAATTAAGACCAAGGTTTTAAAAGACATTAGGTGTTAGTCGGGAGGCAGGCTGGAGCCTAACGTCTAGGCGGCCAGGCGGGACCTAGGCGGGAGCCTAGGCGAATTAGACGGATTTAAGTAAATCTCATATTAGATGGATTTAAGTAAATCTATTATATTTCATGTAAATACGAGTATGTTTATACTTAAAATAGATATAATTTCATCATAAACTACAAAATAGAATGACATATGTATCATGAAGTACTGAAACATAATGAAAACATTAGGAACTAGCATATAATGTGTGTTCATTTAAGTATTCAACAAGTCTCTTACAATTTATTGAACAAAATAATATGCAAAATGAAAGTTATCTATTTTCTATCTAAGTGAGTCGCAATCTAGACAGGTGCCTAGGCGGGTCTGGGCGACCTAGGTGAGTGCCTAGGTTGCCTAAGCAGGCGCCTCAGCAGGTCTAGGCATCTTTTCTTAATTTTTCAAATGCCTAGACACTAGTCGGGGCGGTGGCCAACCGCTTAGCGCCTAGGCAGCGCTAGGCGGAGATTTTTAAAACAGTAATTAAGACAATTCAGTTCCATATAATTAATTTTGGACTTCAGTTCATATTTATTCCAGTTAATTCTACTACTTGTTTGTTTGATTTGATAGAATTTTAGTATTAATTTCTGCAAAGAATGAATGCTTTTATGATAGGAGTGAGTGGCAAAGCCAGGAATTGTAGGTGGAGAGGCGAACTTTTTTTTTTTTTAACAAACAATATTGTCTACACTAAGTGGGTGGGGGGTAGCAATAATGTAGTTCAAATTTACCTTTGGTGAGAATTGAACCTAAGTCCTCTCACTTACAAGTGAAGAGGAATACCACTAGACCGCAATACGATTTTGGCAGGGGAAGAGTGTAACATTAAAAAAGATTAGCCAATATTTCATCCAACTTCGTGACCTCACTATGTAGCTTCGCCACTGATAGGAGCAGATAATTCATGAATCATATTTGTTCAATCATGCAATGCAATAGAGAATATAACATATGTTAACTCTTAATTTAAATTTAAAAGGAAAATTACAAAAAACTACCTCAATTATGGGTCGAACCACACTATCATACCTCATCTTTTAAAAATGACAATGTCCCTCATCTTTAGAATTTGTTGCAATGTTATACCTCCGTTAGTTTGTCCGTGAATTTCTTAGTTAAATCGCTACGTGGCTTAATGCCGACCCTAGTTCCTTGCCCAGATGGAGACGTGGCACCATACCTAATGTTTTCCCGCCAAATGGCATCCAGTTGAGATTTCCAATACACGTGGCTTTCTCATTGGATGACACATGGATATTCCATTTAAAATAAAAATAATAATTAAATTAGAATTAAAAAAATTAAAAAAGTAAAAGTAAGTTGTAAAGTGTGTCATTCGAATTAATTTTCCCCCCGGTGCACCCAAAGGTCCCCAACCCTATCGACCAAAATTGATTCCCAAATCCAAAAAAGCAAGAACCCTAACCTTGGTTATCATACCAGTGGCTCCAAATCTCGAACAATCAAATTAGAAATTCAACGAAAACCCCAAATCATCTTGTCAGTTCGCTTCCCTCATTTCGTTGGTGTTGGAAGGGGGTTTCATCTGGGTTCCATTGGCTTCGAAGAAAAATCGAAGGATTCAACATGGGGTGGTACGTGCGCGAGGACCCCGACGAAACGATGCTCTATTGTAAGTTTTTTTTGTGCTTTTGATGATTCTAAATGCATACTAAACTTATTTATTGGAATGGGTTGAATGTAAGTTTTGTTTATTCTTGTTTGAAAATGTGCATTTATGTTTTGTGAAGTTGAAATGATTCCTGAGGTGTTGGATAAAAGGTTTGTAGCTTTGTTTATTCTTGTTTGAAAATGACGATTTATGCTTTGTTAATTCGAAATGGTTCCTGAGGTGTCGGATAATGGGTTTGTAGCTTTGTTTATTCTTGTTTGAAAATGTTTTTTTTTATTAATTCAAAATGGTTACTGAGTTGTTGGATAATGGGTTTGTTGCTATGTTTATTATTGTCGATATAAGGTGGTTTGTTGCTTTGTTTATTCTTGTCAAGATAAGGTGGTTTGTTGCTTTATTGTTTTGTTTATTCTTGTCGAGAAATGGTTATTGTGCTTTGGCTATTTGAATATAGTGTGTCGACTTTGGCTTTTCTTAGTCATGTGCTTTGTTTTGTGAAGAATCTTGTGCTTTGGTTTTTATTGGCTTCTGATTAGGTTAAAATGCAATTGCTTTTGTTTGTTGTTGGCTTTTAATTAGGGTTTGTTTTTGTGAATTTCAGTATATCCATAACTATTCTCTATTGAATTGCATCATGGTGGGGAGATAAGTTATGACCTCTATGCTAGGGGAAAAGTGACATATATGGATAATTATGATAAAGACCTCATGTCACTACCGATGACAGATGATTTGATGGAGGCAGTTGGATCTAGTGAGCGGTTCATGAACTACTATTACCAGATTCCTAACATGGACCTTTGTAATTGTTTGAAGCCCATTCAAAGTGATTATGATGTTTACACAATGTGCAATTTTGTTCCAAAAGATTGAGTGATTAAGATGTACATCGAAGAATTGATGACAGAAGAAGCTATAACCCAAGAGCAACAGTTTCTGTAGTCTATAGAAGTTATTGGTCCAAGTAAATTGGTAATTAAGGAGGTAAGTAGTTTAGAGGGGGATGTTGGGCCAGCACCACTTAAACCAAGAAGATATAGGGGCTTGCTAGTTATTGAAGGGCCAGAAGTGGATGGTTGTTGCACATCTCAACTAGTGCAAACATGTGTGAGGTAAGAGAGAAAAATGGTGAAGGGCCAGAGGAGAATAAGGGGAAATCTGTGGCTTAGATAGTCGAGGTAGGAGAGGGGGATGTTGAAGTCTTCTTTGATGTACCTATTAGTTTTGAGGGGAATGTTGAAGAAGATAATGAATAAGCTGCTGAAAAAGATGATAGTGAGTTTGAAGAGAGTGAATATGGGAGCGATGCTAATAACCAGTGTTTTCCAAGTTTGATGGTATTGTGGAAGAAAATGAAAGAGAATCTCAGCACAAGAAAAAAAGGAACTCTGAGCAAACATATGAAAGGGATTCTGAGAAAAGAAATGCAAGGCAATCTGAGCAAAGCTGGAAAAGAAAAGAAGAGCATAGGGTATAAGTTGATACTTCAACCATGGAACAAAATGTGGTTGATGATCCAGACTATAACTCTGATGCCCTGGAGAGAGTACACTCTGAAGATGATGAAAGAGGCAAAAACATGAGCATTTTCTAGAGTTCGATAAGAAAACAAACATAAAGAATCTCACTTTTACACTAGGGCTTGTTTTTAGGGATCATATGCAATTCAAGTGAGCTATCATCATGTACTCCCTAATGAATGGATATGGGGAAATCCATTTTCCTAGGAATGAGAAGTTGAAAGTCACAGCAAAGTGTGCAAAAGGTTGCCCTTGGATGTGTTGTGCTGGAGAAATGCATGGTTCAAACAACATATAGATCAATACCATACTTGATCACCACATCTGTGGGAGAACTTGGGCAAACAAGAACTTGAAGTCCTCTTTACTGACAGATTTGTACATGGACAGGATAAAACTTAATCCCACATGGCATGTGGATTCCTTTTTAGCAACTGTCGAATCAAAATGGAATCACGGTTGTACAATGATGAAAGCTTACAAGGCTTTAGATAAGGCTTTAAAGATCATTGAGGGAAAACATGCAGAGCAATACACAAAGTTGTGGGATTTTGCTGAGGAAGTGAGGAAGACACCCTGGAAGCACAGGGAAGGTGAAGTTGGATCGGCAGAGGTTCCAAAGGATATATGTGTGCTTGGGGGCATGCAAATAGGGGTTTAAGTTAGGGTGTAGACTAATGATAGAATTAGATGGGTGCCATTTAAAAGGTGTACACGAAGGTTAGCTACTTTTTGTTGTTGGCATTGACCCAAATGATAAAACATGGGTTATAGCGTACGCAGTGGTAGAAATGGAGAATAAGTCCAGTTGGATTTGGTTCTTAAAGTTACTGGTTGTTGATGTTGGTATTGTCAATCAACAGGGTTGGACATTTATCACTGATAAGCAAAATGGGTTAATTCCGGCCTTTCAAAAAGTCATCCCTAATTCCCACCATAGATTTTGTGTGAGACATTTGTATACCAACTTTAGAAATCTGTTCAAGGGAAAAACTTTGAAGGATGTTATATGGTCAATAGCCAGAACAACACCAGTTCCCTACTTCAAAAAAGCAATGGATGATATGAAGCAGCTAAATGAAATTACCTACAATTGATTGGTAAAGAAGCCTGCACATCAATAAAGCAAGTCTCATTTTCAAACTTATCACAAGTGTGACATGTTGCTGAACAATCTCTGTGAAAGTTTCAATTCGATCATACTTATGCCAAGACAAAAACCTATTGTCATCATGCTATTCCTTATTCACACACTAAATTTCAAGTTGATATTGGAGGGGGAGCAATATGTAGTTGATTTGGTTGAGAAGGCATGTACTTGCAGAAAGTTTGGCTTGACGAGAATACCATGCAATAGTTGCCATAAATTTTAAGAGAGAAAACGAAGGACTATGTCGATGCTTATTATTCAAGGGCACGGTATTTGGAGGTGTATTCTCTTTTAGTAATACCGATGAATGGGATGTCTTTATGGGAGGAAACTGAAAACCCACTAATATTGCCTCCGACATATACAAGGCAACCTGGAAGGTCGATGAAGAGGAGAAACAAGGAAGTTGCTGAGAATGACAATGAGGGTGAGCAACCTCCCACAAGCTCGTACCATATGCAAAAAAGAAGGTCATAATGCAAGAACCCATCATAGACATCTTCCTCCAAAAGACAAACAGGTAACATTTTCTACTTTATGTGGTTTTTTAAATCATTTACTATCATATCAGACTCTTAATCATTTAAGTTGCATTGTAGGCATCCACATCTGCTCAAGGACAATCACCATCAATAAATCCAACCGAAGCTGCATCTAGAAAGAGGACAAGGAAAACAAAGGTAAAAACTTAACCATTTCCTTAATTGTAAAACATTTGGATTTAGTTAAAAACCTTGTTTTGTCTCTTACAGTTTTAATGAACTTTCGATTTAGGCATCACAACTAGTAGCTGAATCATCTAGAAGCACCAAGTAGAGAAAGACCAAGCAAACCAGTAACTGAATCATCCAAAGGCACCAAGCACAGAAATACCAAGCAATCCAGCCACCAATTTTTTGCACAGATGGCTGTTTTTTTGTAAAGGAATTATAATGTTAGAACAAGTTTCATGCATCTAGTAGGTCTTTTGTGAATTGAATTGATGATGTAGCAGGTTTTTATGAATTTAGTAGGTTTTGTAATGCTGGTTGGAGATTCTAGATGAATTCAGTTAGTTTTTTGAACAAGTTTATGAATTTCTAGGTAATTAAGTGGGTTTCATGCATAATTTGACCCATTTCATATGTTTCTTCAGAAATGATGAGTAGTTTGTGTTTGAATACACTAGTTTTATTGTGGTTATATCATTATTTTTGGGTGAGGCTTTCAAATTTGGGGTCAAGGATGATAATCTGTGCTAAACATGTTAGATCACCTTTTTCTCACTTTTTGGAGGGAAATTTGAATTTCAAATCCCCAAAAGAAAAAAAAAACTAATATATTTTCTGACGTGGATGCCATTTGTCGGGAAAACATTGGGTGTGGTGCCACATGGAATCCATCCGGGCGAGGAACTGAGCCTTGCATCAAGCCACGTAGACATTTAATTGAGAAATTCATGGGCAAACGAACATATGTATAATATTGCAATAAATTCTAAAGATGAGGTATGACATTATCATTTTTAAAAGATGAGGTATGATAGATTCGATCCATAATTGAGGTAGTTTTTTGTAATTTGTCCAAATTTAAATTACAATGAAATGTAAAGTAAACAAATTGCCATTTTATTCATTTCATGCATTTAGTTTATTCGATTGTATGTTAAGTTGGATTCTAGACATAAAACGCGATTACATGTTTACAGTTCTTCGCGTTTGAATTCCTTAATGGAAGTGATTACATGCTTGATACATGCTTGACATACAACCCAAGTACCAGAATAAATACAAATGCCATGACCAAGCCTTGAAACACCTGCTTATAGTTATAACCTTGTGCTCTATAATTCCTATCAACACCGCCAGCATTCCTCTCATCCCTGAATATTGCTCTTTTGTATACCTCCTTTGTTGAATCCTCCTCGGCCTTTTTCGCACGAATCTCCTCAAGTTTTTCAGCACTTTTGTTCACGTGTGATCCACCATTGTGTTTCTTGTTCTGTTCTTGATTAGCATGAGTCCTCTTTTGAGGATGTGGCAGATCACCAGTGCTTATGGGCTTTTGAGGCTTAGGTGCTTCTGTGGTGGGTGTGTGCTTTTGAGGCTTAGGTGCTTCTGTGGTGGTGGGTGGCTTTTGTGGTTTCTCATTCGATTTAACTGCTGCGAGATCAATCAGCTTTGGAAGCTTGACATAGAGAATGTCATTCTCAAATTTGGCAGAGATTGCATTGGTGTCGCAATTGGAGGGAATTGGGAATTCCATGTAGAAACGCTGCCATTTGTTGTCATGAACAAGTGGCCGTTCACCAAGCACCCTTAAGTTTTGAGCTAACGTCAATTGAATCCTCAGATTCTCCTTTCTAAATCCTGCACAATAAATCAATCAAAGCAACCTCAAAAACAACACTTTTCCATACATCACATGGGTTAATCTCAAATGTTGTAAACATTTCCAACATGGTCCATAACGTGTCGTCCCAGTTCCCACATCAAGACTGATTGATTGACTACAGCAAGCACATGAGTCTTTGAAGAAAAAACGAATTGATTGAATAAACACATAGAGATTATAATGCAACATTAAATATCCAACGTCCTTGATCACCTCCTAAGTTAACGTATAGCCACATTAATATGGTGAAAGGGGGGATTACTAAGGAACAAACCCTGCAGATAGACGAGGAGAGTGTCACAAGCTTCCTCCCTTGCCCATTCTTCCGATGGTTTAATGTCTTCGTAAACACGATTAATAGTTGCAGAATTCGGCTTTACCTCCATCGATCGATCTAGATCAAACTAGTACTAATCTCTCTTGTTAATTAATAATTTGTATCAGCTCGTAGATAGATTTGTACATGAATCTTGTGATGTGCAAAATGCAAGCAATGGTTGGTTGGATTATACACATGGTGGTATTGGCATATATAAGTCAAGAGGTTGGAAACTGAGAAATTTATTTTCTTTTGGTGTAAGTTATTCCTTTTTTCTTTTGGCTACCTTAGCTTTCTTTGTTTAACAAGTTCAAGTATGCTTTAATTGGTTGCATAACATTTTATATGTGACTAACTTGATGCATGGCCAAAGTCAGGATTCCTTTCTTCCATCTTTCATTTAATTAGATTTCCTCATCTGTTTTTTTTTTTTTTTTAACAAACGATCTTATCTACACTAAGAGAGCGGGTGAGTAGGCCAACTCTCACAATGATGATGCGAGAATTACTTGACACTCAAATTAAACCCTCGTTTGACAATTGTAGTAGAATGGATAAGTGAGGGATCGTTCTAGACCGCGGATTAGGAGGGCTTGCTAAAACCTTCTAAATTGACTTAAAAACATAAAAAACTAAATTAAAATACTCTTAACAAGACTACTATGACTCAGAAAGACTTTGAAAAACTCAAATTGTCTAAAACAATCAAATTGACTCAAAAAGAAGCTAGAACTTGATTTAGACGAATTTGCAATTGTTTATGACTCCACAAGCTTAAAGATACAAAAATAAAACAAATACGAATGATTAAGACTTAACAAAATAGGGGGGGAATTGTGGTTGGACGATATTAAATTAAAAAGACAGAATATAATTAAAGGCAAAATGTAAATATGAATGTGATAAAAAAAAATATGGATGATGGAATAGCCAAGGGGTTCTTCTCCACACATGTTACACTTGCAAACAAAATTGATTCTCAGTTGGTCTTTCGATAAGTTGTGAAACTCAATGCTCCAAGTTAATTAGATCCGCTTAGATTAACTTTCAGATTTCCCTAAATTCGTTGGATTGAATGGAATACGCATTACAACCAAATTATTCTTAATCAAAGTCCCTAACTATGGAATACGCATGATAGAGACATTTAACCAAGATCATTAAGTTCAACGGAAATCATAAACATCGACGAGGCATTCGTTACTATGGAATACGCATGAAACTTATGCCAAGAATTCGTTTAACGCGATTGTTTATAAGCAACCTCTACTACTTGTGAATATAAGTTCATAACGATTAGGTGAAATTCACTTATATTCTAGCGTCATATTTATGCATGAAAATTAAGCTTGCAATCTCAATGAACATACATAAATAAGTTATCAATCAAACAGTTAAACGAATTGAATCCACAACTTATGAAATTCCAACCAAACGTAATCAATTCAAAATGCAAATATAAACATAGTTTCGAATCACCCCCTAGCTAAAGGGGGTTTAGTTCCTCATAACTTTGAAATCAAAGAAACACCTAAACATTCCAACAACTCTAACGTGAATTGTATGAACGTTTAGGCACTCTTCTCTTCCCTTCTCATACGTACAAAACAAAGAGAATTAAATTTAAACTTTGAAATCAAAGAAACACCTAAACATTCCAACAACTCAAACTTGAATTGTATGAACGTTTAAGCACTCTTTTCTTCCTCGTTGTTGTAGCACAAAGTCTAAGGTGAGCTTAAGGGCTTTAGGTTTATGTGGAATGGAGTAGGGAGTGGTTGGAGATGGAAGAATGAAGAGAAAATATGCAGAAAATGAAGTGGGACTCACGGCAATGGAATGGTATTTGTGTTGTGTGAAGTGTTGTGAATGGAAATATGAGATATGAATTGAATGCCGAGTGAATGAATGAATGCTAGGGTATTTATAGGGGTGGTAGAGGGAACATATGGCTGTTTGTTTAAGCATTTGTGTGGAGGAATGATGGAAAAACAGCTAGGACACATGTGAAAACTGGAATTGCACAAGGGGAGCAAAGGGAACCCACGGCATAGATGGATTTGCATGTGTTTGGGAAGCTTTCTTGCTCATTTTCTGGATGCAATGATGAAGAGTTTAATAATTAATGCATGTAGGTGGTTGAAATGATGAAGAATGAGTGGTGGATGTGTGAATGATTGAATGTGCATGTGGGTGAATGTGAAGGGAATGCATGTGAGGATGCTGGAAATGCAATGGGACTCACGGCACAAAGGTTCTTTGGTGATGAATGTGGTTGATTTAATGGAGGAACAAGTGCATGTGTTGAATTAGTGGTGCATGTGATTAAAGATGGAGAAGGTGGTGTAATGATGAAGTGGAATGGCTGAAAATGCAAGGGGGAGTGAAGGCCACGGCAAAGGTGTTTTGGTGCATGTGTTGGCTGTTTTGTTTGTTGGTTAAAGCTTGTGTTTGCATGTGAATGTTGTTTGTGTTTTAAAGAATGAATGGTGGTGTAATAATGAAGTGTGATGAGTGATAAGTGTATGATATGTTGAGTGATAAGATAAGTGGTTATTGAAATGTGGTTATTGATATGTAGATGAATGAATGATATGATAAGTAATAAATATATGATATGTGGTTATTGATATGTAGATGAATGAATGATATGATAAGTAATGAATGAATGATATGTGGTTATTGATATGTAGATGAATGAATGATATGATAAGTAACAAATATATGATATGTGGTGAGTGATAAGTGAATGGTTTGATAAGTGATAAATGAACTAGTTTAAAGGGCTAGGGTTTAAGTACATAGAATGGGCCTAAAATAGGTTGGTTTGTATGGCATAATGTGTTGTGTCTTCAAGTGCATACAAGGCCTTCAAATTCGTCCATCCTCTTGGCTCCATGGATAAGCTATCCAATCCATGCCCAAAAATGCTCCAAATGGCCTCAAAATGCACTTTCTTGCTCCCTAGGCCCTTAGAACCTGAAAACACACAAAAGAAGCATAAAGGACTAAAATAACGAGAGAAACATAACGTAAATGCACGAGAACAAGCCATTTAAGTCGCATGAATATGCTCCTATCAAATACCCCCACACTTAGCTTTTGCTAGTCCTCGAGCAAAACAGAATAAAAACAAATAAACAAAACGACACTAAACACGTAAAACACAACCTAAACCTTCCAACAACCGTCTTAGGGATTTCCAATGCACATGACAAGTTAAAAATCATCATTCTCACAGATTTTAGTCATCTTCACACTTAAGTACATTCTTAATCATAGTCACCACATACTATTTCACAATTAAGCATTTAAAACCATGTTTTGAATGTAGTAACATGCCTTAGAGAATTTGCTCAAATCCTTACAAGATATGCACTCGTTTTTCACACAGATTTTCTGACTACACTCCCTACACTAGGTATATGTGAGAAGATTGATGTAAACATGAAAGACTAGTATCTCACATATGTTATAACAAAGAAAGCATTTTCTGGATTTACGATAATGACATGAATATGATCTCATGAATGGAATGCTACTACTTAGAATGAGAACCAGTGATTCCATAAGCTCATATCAATTTCAAACTCCGCAAATTGAAACACATAACACTCAAGATAGAAGTTGAGGGATGTAACGGGGCTAAGGGTAATGGTTTAACAAAGAAAGGTAGAGTACACAAACGTTCTTAAAGCAATGGTGAGCAAAGTATTGAATTAGGCACTTAGAATTCCCTTTAGAACGCAGAAGTTAACTTTGAACACCCAAGGGGAAGTCACAAAACTTAGGGCCATATTCAAACTTTTTGGGCCCTTTCATCAACAATCACACTTGTGAGTCCATTCTCACTTATTTTCACTTTTTTTTTTTTTTTTTTTTTTTTTTTTTTTTCTTCGTGCCTCCTTTAAGACTTAGGCACATACATACACACAAAAATCCCTTCCCCCACACTTATTTTCTGCAACATATTAATAAAAAGGAATTCAATTAAGTCATGCTCACTATCTTTCAAGAACAAAGGGTACGGATGGTCCTACTCTAGGCTAGGTAAGGGGTGATGTGGTTAGCAAAGAAAATAGGCTAAACGAGGCTCAACAGGGTTAAAACTTACAACAAATACGAAATATGGGAAGTAAGGCTATTTGGTTATGGTGGCAACTACACAACTTCATCTTGATATATGTTATGCAATTCAATGTCATGCTTTGAATGAAACGGATATAAGTTCTGGCATTTAGTTCTATCATGATACAATTGCATCCTAAGTAGCAACCAAGCAAGGAATAATGAGATCATGCAACAACTTTAGAAAACACAGAATCACAGAAAATAACTCTCCAAAGAAGGTAATGGCTCGAGTCTCACAGGGTTGTAGCGTTTGTTTGAATTCCTTACTTCAAGCATGTTACAAAAACGAATTTTTCTTTTATGATTGCATGTGAAGTCATACATTATAACCATAACCAAGCATATACCAAGAGTAAATCAAACTTTTCTCTATGTTAATAACTCTTTTTAACCGTCATGCAATTACAAACCAAATCCTTATCATTGTGTTGGAAGGTACCCTAAGACACAAACTCACAAAAACGACTCAAAACACTCTTTTTAGGCTTTTCAAAACAATTTTTCAAATTTTTATGTGCTTTTCGGCGTTATAAAAACAAAACATACTAAAACACTCTAAAACAACTTAAAAACACCTTAAAACAGCAAGGAACAATATTTGAAGTTATGGGTGATAAAATCCCACGAATTTGCATTAACAACATTAGTTACCCCCCCACACTTAAATCAAACATTGTCCTCAATGTTTTAAGCATAGATTCACACAAAACATAAGTAAATACACAAAAAACACTTAAACATACTAAACATGGCAGAATGTAATTAACAAAGAGAAGAGTTTAGAGACGCAAATCTGGTTATAGAGTGTAAATTCCATCTTCTCCTTGGTAATTGCATTGAGGCTTTTGATCTTTGTGATTCCACATGCTTACTTTTGAACTGGTTTCTGCCCATCGTTGATTTTCCTTTGTGCTACTTCTTGAACTGGGCAGCATGATGGTTCTTTTGGTCTTCCCCGAAGGTCTGAGCTTTCCCCCTTTATCTGTTTCTTTGTTCAATCTTTGCAGGAGTGGTCCCTTCTCTGGAAGTGTATCAACCGTTGAAGATGACTACTCGAGAGCAACGCTAGGTAAGCAATCAGGAATAGGTTCCAGGCAGTTGGCTCCAGATCGGAAGACTGACTCCAAGTGCCGGCTGATTGCTTCTTTCACTTTGCCATGCGAGTAAGAACAAGGACAAAGAAAAAGACAGGGAAAGAGCATGATATGAGATACTTTTGCTTTTGACCTTTATGATATGAGATACCTTTGCTTTTGAAGAAGCGGTGCATGAATCAGCACATGCATTTCCTCCTGGGTCATCTT